>NC_056627.2:29815536-30115536 GCF_002870075.4 Lactuca sativa | reverse complement strand
AGATAAATCATATGGTATGATTTGGTGTAATTTACAATTCCATTCCAATGGCCAAAATGTGGGTTTCTCTCATGAAATGATGATCAGGGTTAAGTGTCCCTACTTAACCCATTAAGGACTTAATTCATTAAGTCCAATATTGCCTTAGATTAATTGCAAGAGATTATTAATTAACATTTTAAGTTTATAAAATAATTCTCGTGCGTGTCCCGATCAATCCCAAAATTAGGGTCTTAAGCCATTAGGGTTTCCTACCCAATACTAGCCCATTAATCAATTTGGGCCTCATTAGGCCCATTAGAGTTTCACTAAGCCCATTAGGGTTTTATTCCGTAGTCCAAACGTCCCAAAGAAGTCCAAAACGCAAACGAGGCACATTGCCACACAACACAGCGGCTGGTGGCGACAGCCACCACCTCACGGTGGTGGTTATAAGCTTTTCTATTATTATCTGGCCGATTACAATATATTACATTTTACATCCAACACTCAAATAAACACACACACACACCTAAATAACATACACACACTGCCACATTATGGCGACAGGTGGCGGTCAGAGGTGCTAGCCACCACCTCACGGTGGTGGTGGTGGTCGTCTTATGTTTTCCGGCCAAGATGACCACACACACAAACAGAAAAAATACACACTCACACATCTTCTATTCACGAGAGGAACCTGGCCACCTAAGTCGTGTAAGGCGACGACGGCGACACCACAAGGCGGGCAGCAGCGGCGTTGACGGTGGCAGCCATGGTGGTTCTTCACGCCTTTCACTCAACAGAACCCTCCTCCACACGCCATTGCATAACAACCTCGAATCCGTCGACCATGACATGGCGACATACGACAGATGTAGGGTGGCGGAAACAATGGCAGCGTCGGTTTGGTGATTCCTAGCTTCCACAACAGATCGGAGGGGCTGTGGTCCGGTGACTTGGTTGCTACAGAAGAACGGGGAGAAGGGGTTATGACCCCGACTTTGCGAACATCGGAGGCAGTTGGAGACTCTTCATCTTCTGTTGCGGTGGTCGCGCCTCCATCAGAAAACGAGCACAGTCGCTATGGTTCTCGGTTCTCCAGTCATTCACCCGTCGTTCTTCGGTATTTTCAGGCGTGGTGGATGTCATCGGTGCTCCTGGTTGATCGGAACAACAGGGTGGGGAATGGAGGTGGCGGCTGAACGATAGAAACGAAGGAGGTATAAGGTGGCGGCTATAGAATTGGTGTAGGGTTAGGGTTCCAGAGGGATAAATGGGTTATATACCCGGTGACTTAGCCTTTTTCCCATAATAACAAGAATGGTCCCTCGGCCTCTATTTTCTTTCAAAACTAATACATGATTTACCATTTCTACCCCTCCTTCTGAAAACCCTTACGAATCAAGTCCAAATAATACCAAACGCCCCTTGGCTTGTGAAAACCTTACAAATTAAGTCTCAAAATTACACTTTAACCCCTGGAGATTCAAATCTTGATATTTGGCTTCTCGAAACCAACTCCTAACTAACTGTTATTTGGCTTTGGATTATTATAATATTAAATAATAATAATAATTACTTCTCATGATTCCTGATTTATCATTTAATTACTTTCTTTAAAGTGGGATGTTACAACTCTCCCCCACTTAATTTGATTTCGTCCTCAAAATTGTTTCTTATCATCCTTTACACGCCAACAACTTGAACTACTTGGCTACAATCCCGAGCATAACCCTAGCCTTTCCAAGGCAACTGCAACCAACCCTCGAAGGGTTCTAAAACATGGAAATAAATGAATCCGTTGCAATATGATCACATGAACTCAATCCAAAATCAGAAGTCTTGAGATGGAATTCATTGCACTTAACTCCTAATTGGCTACTCAACTTCTAATAACTTGGGATCCCCACCCGATAACAGAATCACAAATCCCACACTGCTACCTGTAATTCTCTTCGTGTCAAGAGCTTAGGCACTCCTTCAAGAGAAATTCATCTTGATAACCAATTCCTAGTTATATAATGAACAACGGGATGTAAACTGGGAGATGAAACCTTTTTGGATCAACAATTCAATGTTTCCCTTAGTTCACAAACCACATACCTATAATAACCGGCTCACAAGCATGAACACTCATACCTGGTCCAATCAGCCTCAGGCTAGAATACCAGACATGCCTACGACGGGTCTAGTCATCCTCGGGATGGAATACCCTCGCTCAGAATACCACTATATATGAAACTTGGGTCTAAACTCATAACTTGAAGTTTAAGGACCTACCCTTGTATTTCTCACAAAATATTCTGATTCCTCTTAGCCGATTACGACTCGTTCGAATCTCAATAGTATGTGTATTCCGAAAGCGCTCAAGCAGAAGAAATAGACTACTAAGATCACTAGGCCCATAGCTTATGACTAGAATACCCATACAAGGCCCTTAGCATAGGTCTGGATTGCCTCTGAGCCCACAACATGAATCTGGTATGCACTACCTAGCCCTCAGCTCATGACTAGAATGCTCCTGGTAAACTATTAACCTTATCCAAAAGAAAAGGCCTAACCAACGTCCTTTACAACACCCAACTGCGCCACAATGCTGAAATCCCACTATGCACAATCTACCTATAGAACAAGTTGCTTATCCAAGCAAAATCCTGCTACCTTGGTTGCACCTGACCCTAGAATACGTTGAAAATCAGACTCTAGATCTAATTTACAGACTATAAGTTGGACCTGATCAAACACGTAATCCGAACCAACCCTATTGCCACCTTGAATACCCACAGATACACGCGAATAATCACTACCATGCACATACTTGGGAATCCATAACCCATATTTACTCGCCATAAAGCCCATACTTGATCGAAACTGATCCGATCTACTAATACCAAACTAGTCCGAGAAGACTTCCACAATTATCCTAAAGGTTACCGAAATCCAAGTCCGATACAAATCAAAAGTCTATTCCATCATCGAGGAGATACATACACCAAAGACTTTGGAAACATAAACACACTGCACAAGGGAATTGGTGACACGCTCCTAGATTTTCAACTATTGCCTCTTGAATTCCTTTGGAGAATCCCCGCTCCTTGAGAGGTTCACCGATTAATGTTTGTCCGACCATTTTGGAAACCATAATCTGAACAGCAATAGACAAAACCTTCAATGGCTGATGCTCAATCTGAAAATCCCCAAATTTTGTTTATCAAGCACCAAGAAGACGCGATTCACATTCTAGGGAGATTTAACGAACTCCCAACTCACACAACCCTCAACCAAACAGCCACTTGGGTGTCTTCCTTCCTGATGATGATGCGAAACTTATCCCATTTTCAAACCGCTCCTGCTTCTACATTACGAGACAATTTTCCCCCACTTAGACTCAACTAAGTCTTCACAATACATGAAACTTTGAGAATCCCCAATCCTTCTCACTTTCCAACGATTGATCTGATGACAACCAGACCTTTCCAACTAGTACTCATTTACTAGGCAACCCCAAATGATCACACACTTCTAATATTTAGATGAACTCTTTCTGAATCCCAAGGAAACCAACGAACCCTTATGCTCGAATGATCCCACACCCAAATCTTGAAGTCCAAAGATAGATGCTCTAACTAGTGTCTCACCACGAGCTACACCCCTTAGCAATTTCCTCCGCCAATCAATAACGGTTACCAGAACCACTGAATCCTGACAATGCTGAATAATCATCATGTGGGAGCCTATTTGCAGACGTCACTCATAATACCCTTCTTCCAATGGTTCCCAAAACTAGTCTCCCACTGTCGAGCTCTAGAAATCATTCCATTCAGGGTTTGCACCCTGACTCACTCAGCTGCTCAAACATCCACAAATGAATTGCAGTAGCTGAAGCAACCTTTGCCCTAAACCGGGATACAAACTACTCCCAATACATAGTCTACAATTCCAAAAGTCCAATAAATTGCACAATCAATCCTTATTTTCCGCTGCAAGAGATCCAAGGCGAACTGGACCTCCAAAATACTTATGCCACATTGACCACCCGTACTTACCATCACTGAACTAATATTGTCTATCCCTACAACGAACTAACCCTGAGCTGGAATACAACCTGATCCTGAGGTCACAAGCCTTCTTACTCCTTTGAGCTCGTAAAACTTAAAGGGAACAGTCCTTGCCCTACAAAATGACAATCCAATCAATCAATTAACATTTCCACTTCTAGCTGCAAAAGCCCAGCTGAACATAGTCATCACTCGTTTTCGGAATCCCCGCGACTCACATTCCGGCCTCGAGCAAAACCCCCGAGCCTCAAATATAGAAACTCATGTACTATCCTCATGCTCAACCCACAGAAATAAAATGAGTACATACCATCTTCCTGAACCTAGATAACTATAGGCCTTTGCTCATCAAAATATGTACCAAAAAAAGTCTCGGTACTAAAAAACTTGACCACCTCCTCTTCCTGCCGTCGTTACAGCTGTTGAAGCTGCTGCAACAGTCGTCTCAGCAATGGCTGCATGGCGCTTGACAAATACTCAACCATGAAAGTCTTGAAAGACCCAATCATCTCCGGAATCTATCCCCGAACTATCTCGATCACCTCCTCCTAGATGATCTCCATGACACGATCCTCTGACAATACTAGCCTGTCCTGGCTGCCAGCTCCCGATCCTAACCCGGATCTGGCCTCATGACTGTTGGATTAGTATCTAAGTCCATAACTATTTTCGTATGTACTTGACCCGATTGTGCATGGTCCTTTTGGGTTGCCTTCATACTGGTGTCTAGACAGGATGATTGTTGAGGAGAGAGGCTGGTTTATTGTTAAGAATAATAAATTAGGGTATAAATATGATTTATTAATATATTATATGAATAATATATTAATTTGGAATCATATTATTAATTAGTATTTAATCAGAAATTAATTTAGAATTAATTTTGGGATTAAAGGAACTGACTGAAAGTGCAAGGGCTATTTTGTAATTATTCAATAGTTGAGGCTTTGGGCCATTGGATCACCTTTATTAAGGCTTGAACGAGAATCCTAGAAGGATCTAGGAGTTTTCGTCCAAGGGCTTAAGGAAAGGAGTCCATGGACTTGCTTAGGCCCTAAGCTAAGGGATTAGGGTTTACACCTTGAAACCCTAGTTAGCCTTAAGTATAAATAGCACCCTAAGGCACTAAGATTTCTTCCAAGCCTTGGGAAACCCTAAAAGGGACGAAATCTAGGGCAAGATACCCTTCTCTCCTCTCTCCTATATTCATCCTTTCACCTAGTGTGTTTGTGAGCCATTAGAGGTACTACACTTGTGGCACTTGCTTTCAAGAGCTAAGAAAATTCAAGGAACTAGTTGTTATTGCTATATAACAACAAAAGGTATGTATTCTATTTTATATACGCATTTCGAAAATAATAGTAGCATGCCAGGTTTCTTTTTGTGTTCATAAAGTTGTATAACTAATAGTGAAAACATAGATCCAACTCTAGGGTTGCATGCACACATAGGATTGTTTGTATAAAACCCATCTATGGTATCAGAGCCATTGGTTTTTGTTTTCAATTAGCTTTATTCAAATGTATGAACTCAACATATTAGGGTTTATGGCTAATAAACCCTGGAAGCTTGATTTTTGAAATTAGGGTTTCTAAACCCTAGATTTCGAAATTTTTTGGTAAGATTTCCTAAACCTTTTTCTTTGGCCCCAAGATTTCGATTTTAGGGTTGTCTAACCCTAGAATTTCGAAATTGCCTCTTTCCCCATGATTAGATCCTAAATTTTAGGGATTTGGATATTGCCATATCTTGTAATTATCCTTTAAATGTTTAAATTTGGTAATTAAAGATTTTGAATACCCCATCCCTAATTTTGAAATCTAGGGGATTTAAGGGATTAGATTAAATTAATTGTTTAATTTAAAAGATATCCTTAGCAAAATAAAAGATAATTGTCAAATTAATTAGATAATCATTTCCTTATGTGATAAAGTTGATTTATTTGAATTATTTGATAGATTATCTTGCAAGAAATTGAATTAGGTGATATTTAGATAATTACTAATTAATTGGTTAATTATTATTATTTGTAATTTGATCTAGAATGTTCTTGCTTATGTTTTGAAAAGTTTCAAAACATGCCCTCAAGTTTTGGAATTTAAATTGTTTGATTAAAAGGTTTAATTTTGAAAAAGTCTAAATTCTAAAACCCTAATTTTGAAAAAGTTCAAATTACACCCTTATGGTTTTATTAAATTAATTAAGTGTATAATTAAAAGATAGTTAATAAATCCATAATGATATGGTTTATATTTAATTAAATTAAAAGTGTAATTTGTAAAATTAAACCACCTAGTATTTTAAAAGTATAAAATACATCCTTATACTATGTATAACATTAAAAGTCTAATATTATATATGTATAACTTAAATGCTAGTCTTACCGTTAGTAGGCCTCATTCACGAAGCCGATCTATAACGGGGGGGTATAAGGTTATGGCCTATAAAATGGCCGTTTAATGGGTGTCCACTATCACCCACCGCTTCCTTGATTGGTGGAAGATCGTTAGCCGAACGGGTAGGATAGGGCAAACCCTTTCCATTAAAAGTATAATGAAGTATAAAGTAACTAAATTTTTTTACAAAATTCCCAATCTTAGTTACAATCGGAAAAAGTGAATTGATGCAATTCCATGTTATTACACTTTGTGCCCTTGCGAAGACGTTAGTGGAGCGTGTGTGGTCAACCGGCACACTAAATGGTTCTAAGAAAAGGTAGCAAAGGGTGACTCAATGTTTGTCATATTTCGGTGGAGCGTGTGTGGTTAACCGGCACATTGAATAGGTAACTGTAACATTGGGGGCACCATGTAAGTTTGTATGGTTATTCACACCCTGTTTTGTAATCCTCAGCATCCCAGTCACAAATCGAGGGGCATATCGAGATTTAAACATGCCATTGAAATGTTCAATGAATCTCAAAAGATCTAGGAATTTTCAATAGATTTAAAACTTAAATTTCTTTTTCGTTTTTTATGGTGGAAATTGGTAAATAGTCATTTACCTACCTTCAAATATTCTACAAGTAGATTACGGCATCCCTCTTCTAGGTTGTAGAGTATTGTGTTGGATCCTAGACTCGATGTTTCATTTGGGTGTCACATCAAGGATTCTAATCAACTTAACTTGAATTTTCTCCCGTTTTGTAGATGTCTAGTTATGACAAGCATGGTCTTCCCAAATCACATGGAACAAGCTTTCTAAACGAAGATGATATTCTACGATATGATCGAGGAACAAGAGATCATGCTTCTATTCCTCCACCTCCTCCTATTGTTCTCCCTAACCCACAAGGTCAAAAGATTGAAAAGTTCAAACTCACTCAAGCCCTTTTGGCTAGTAAACATGAAGAAGGAAAGTCAGTGTGTGCACACGTCCTAGAGATGAAGTCACACATTGATAGGTTAAGGATGTTGGGTGTTGAGATTTCAGGTGAGTTGGCTGTTGACTGGGTTCTTCATTCGCTTCCTGAATCATATAGTGAGTTCGTTAGAGAGTACTATATGATGGATCACAACATGACCCTCATTGATCTCACCTATTTGCTTATAGCTGCTGAATCAGCAATGATTTGGCGTGCTGGTCAAGCAAATTTATTTGGTGAGTCAAAATCCCAAACTGCAATGGGCACTGGCAACATCGGAAGTCTAGAAAGAACTAAGTCTATGATTGTCCAATGTGTTGTGCCAAAGGAGTCCATTTTCTTTTATTGCCAAGAGAAGGGGCATTGGAGACGAAGCTGCCCTAACTACCTGAGAAATCTAAGAGATGGGAGAGTCAAGATGCATGGCTCTATTTCAGGTAAAATCCATTAACTAACTCTTTTAAGTTCCTATTCTAGATTCTTAATACATGATGTAAGAAGATTACATTTTGATGTTTTATAGGATCGAAGAAAAGAGAGGAAGCTTAAGGGAAGAAGTGAGCTGAATCTAATCGTGAAGAAATGGATTTCAATCGCATTGCTTACAGATTAGAATTTTGAGCTACTACTTGGAGTTAGAATAGATTGCTATGAAATATGTATTAACATAATTTTCAATTGAATTGCATTGTAAGGACAAGTTTTTCCGCAATAAAATAAATTTTGATTTTATATTATTTATTTATCCTTGCAATTGCGTGTATGAAAAATTGATATTTGAATGTTTCAGTTATTAGCAATAATTGATTATGTTATTTGTGGAAATGTCAAGAATTTACCAAATAGGGAGAGTTTCTCATCACCCAAGTTTCAATTAGACAGAGACATGGAATCATGCAACTTGGTTGCATGATGGATGAGAAATTTTATATTTGGAAATTAGACTAATTCGTTGACAAAATGTCAAGTGAAGGACTAGGAGATTGAGTACACAAAGTTGTGTGTTGATCAAGTCCACCACAAGAGTAACAAAGATATCCGTCATGATTTACTAAGGTTTAGTAAATATGATTATACTTATAAGATTAAGTGTAATTCTGAGTTGATTGAAAGAGTTTCAATCAATAGCAGAACGGATAAGAAGAATCAAGTAGGCAGCCAGATAAAAGTTTCTCTATTCTAAGAAGAAGGGAGAGTACCATTTACTATGTTTTATGATAGGTCTTAATGATTAAGAACCATATCTCAATAGATCCTCTAAATGAGTCTTAGTACAATTGTATGTCTGAGAAGAGGAATCAAGAATTGAAGAAATGGTTAAATCAAAAAGTCAATCATACTTCGTTCCAAAACAAGTCTTAGAGTTAAGATTGTGACATTGAGTGACAAGTCTTAAGAAGGTTTATAACATTCATCAAATGTGGAAAGTTGTGATGTCTTGGATAAGACAAAGACCAACTAGGACCAATTTTGTGAAGTGTTATGTCCTGATAGAAGCTACACTAACTCTTGAATATTTGTTTGTCAAGAAATGTTTATTGAAAAGAGAATCTTATATGTCAGGGAGTCAGCGGGAGTCTTAATGGTCTTGAAAAGTTCAAGAACTAATCAAGAATAATCCTTATCGATCATCACTAGCACACGACTTGAGGTTCACAACCTATCGTGTTGACACTATCTTGTTTCTGTGCCGTTCGAATTGAGTTAATTATGCATGTGAGTTCTACGAGTTCTCATTTGAACGCATAAAAGGCAAGCACCTTGATCAATGAAAAGTACATTGATAGGAAAGGATGAGCTGCTTAACTACTTGGAAGACATGTTGGGCACTCGTGTTACCATAAAGCAAGAAATCAAGATTGAGAAAGTTCGGTCCGTATGAGTTTGGATTTGTCGCAAAACTTTGGTTTTGACAAATTCGCATGGATAGGAACACATACACCATTAAAATCTAAGTGTCATAAGATTCCCTCCTTCATGAAAATGATTGTGAGGAAATGCTTTCACTAAGAGAGATTTTAAGAAGATAGTGATTGTGAAAATTGTATTCTCAAATTCGATTATGGTTACGGTATCCCTTTCCATGATTTGAATTGCGAGATGTGGCAATTAGTCTGAATTGTTTAGACACACATATGAGCTATCTAAGGCAAAGGTGTATAAGTTTGAGAAACTTAGATAAAGGATTATCAAAGCATTAGGTATTAGAAATATGAACTTAACAAATTCAATAGGTATTGTTTTCTGGAAGTTAAGTTGTTTTCTGAATACATGTCAAAGCTAGTGGGAGCATAAGTGTTATGCTTATATGATAATAATCATCATGATAGTGGGAGCATAAATGTTATGCTTGTATGATTATTATGGAAAGTATTGCAAGTTAGCAATATTAATTATAGAAAACAAGAGTTATACTTTGCAAAGTCGTAAGGGTTGAAAAGTTGTTTTGCTATAATTAAGGGAGAGAATATTGTACTTCGTTTCAAAATCTAAAGCTTAGATTGAGAAATTTTAATAAATTTAGTCAAAGGATACATAGTGTGTTCTTAAATTTCGATTATGATTACGGTATCTCTCTTCATAGTTCGCATTGTAAGAACGTGAAACATAAAATTTTATGGCAGAAGATTGATAAAGTATAAGATCTTTATGAAAGACATTATGCATCGTGTCCCATACGCTTCGGGTATAGGATCGATTGCAAATGCTATAATATTTGACCATTCTAAAAATTTTCAAATGTCTAGCGCATTAAGAGGAAAAAAGGACAAGAATCAGTTTTGACTAAGATAATTAAACAACTATTAAAGGACGATCCAAAGTTCGTTGAAGATTGGTTGCTTGTGAGTTGTTGAAAGTATGGTATTGGATGGACCATATCGACATTATTATCAATAGATAAGATTCTATTAAGAATAAGTTGTCATATGGCAAATATGGAAATGTTTCCATATTGGGAGCTGATTATTGAGAAATGTGTTCATTTGATTTGTTTCACAAAGTAAGGACCATAAGTAAACATTGTGTGCATGCTGAGAGCATGGGACAAGTGTAGTAATAATTCAAGTAAGAAGTTGATTACCCGAAACAACAAATAATGAGTAATCAATATGGTGATTAAACAAAATGTATTATTGATACCCAGAGTTTGGGGCCATACGGGATTAGTATTATTCTTGTGTTTCACTTTGCATGTTTTGACATCCTGAATAATTAAATTGGTTCAGAACAATCAAATTATTCGAACGGACCACAGTCGTTCATATGTTGGAAGTAGGTATGAATGAAGACTGTCGTGAATTGGTGTGTGGATTGTCTAAAGTGTATTAGACATAAGCAAATGTTTGCTGCAACGTTCATGAGTGCTTATGAATATGATTTGAGCATTGGATTAAACCCACGCTCACTTGGATCACTTCATGGATTTTATCACGAGTGATTGGTGAGATGATAATATCTTATATTCTTGAAACCGAGATGTGTGAGTTGTATCTTGTGAGTCAGTTACAAATTGATAATATGTAAACGCACCAGTAACTTGGTGTTATAAAACATATTGTTGTGTGTGATTCGGTAAGTGAGTGCAAGCAAACGTTGAATCAAAGTTTATCGATTCCTTTTATCCAAAGTAGGATGAAAGCGATATCTGTGGGCCCCTCGAGGATTTAGTGATGGCTCATAAGCGCTTGGCCAAGCCAGGACTAATTTGATGTGTTCAATTGTAGTCTGTTGTCAGTCGTCGTAAATCGGAAATCGGGAAACAACACATAGACAGAGAGAATGATTTAAATCCATGTATCAAGTCTATACGATATCAAGAATGGAGGAATGTATGATCCATTATCTAAAGGACACGCTTCTGATAAGATTAGAGTTGATAGTGGCTTTTGAAAGCTACGATTGCTAATCAGGATCTGAGGTTATACGCAAAATAGTTATTAGACTTAACCAAGTGGGAGACTGTTGGATTAGTGTCTAAGTCAATAACTATTTTGGTATGTACTTGACCCGATTGTGCACGGTCCTTTTGGGTTGCCTTCACACTGGTGTCTAGACAGGATGATTGTTGAGGAGAGAGGCTAATTTATTGTTAAGAATAATAAATTAGGGTATAAATATGATTTATTAATATATTATATGAATACTATATTAATTTGGAATCATATTATTAATTAGTATTTAATCATAAATTAATTTAGAATTAATTTTGGGAGTAAAGGAACTGACTGAAAGTGTAGGAGCTATTTTGTAATTATTCAATAGTTGAGGCTTTGGGCCATTGGATCACCTTTATTAAGGCTTGAATGAAAATCCTAGAAGGATCTAGGAGTTTTCGTCCAAGGGCTTAAGGAAAGGAGTCCATGGACTTGCTTAGGCCCTAAGCTAAGGGATTAGGGTTTACACCTTGAAACCCTAGTTAGCCTTAAGTATAAATAGCACCCTAAGGCACTAAGATTTCGTCCAAGCCTTTGGAAACCCTAAAAGGGATGAAATCTAGGGCAAGATACCCTTCTCTCCTCTCTCCTATATTCATCCTTTCACTTAGTGTGTTTGTGAGCCATTAGAGGTACTACACTTGTGGCACTTGCTTTCAAGAGCTAAGGAAATTCAAGGAACTAGTTGTTATTGCTATATAAAAACAAAAGGTATGTATTCTATTTTATATATGCATTTCGAAAATAATAGTAGCATGCCAGGTTTCTTTTTGTGTTCATAAAGTTGTATAACTAATAGTGAAAACATAGATCCAACTCTAGGGTTGCATGCACACATAGGATTGTTTGTATAAAACCCATCAATGACGTCTCGTAACCGTCATTCTGATAATACACCAGAAAGATCTCTGATAATCCATAGTATGATAGGGGACCAACTCCCGACCCAACCCTAGGGGTAGCGACTTCCTTGGTACGCGTATGGGTCTTGTGCTTTCAGTAGTATGGACCCATACTACCTTCCATACCTACCCATATTTGTCTCAAGTATCACCACAACACCCTAACAATATACATAATCATAGCGAGCACTCAATCCTCACTCCTAGAGGAATGCTAAATATCTGGTAACTGGCCTCCCGACCTCTCACGACCCACCCATCCATGAAACTTCCACCAACCCTACAACACTAGTGTATGCTAGCCATACATCATGCTGGACCCCTTAGAGTTTCGAATATCCGATCCTACCCTAAGCCCTAATCAATAAGAATAGGGCATAAGGCCAAATCAAACATTCTCAGGCTATAAGATCTTAATTATATACAGTCGTGAGGCATACACAAGTAACTACAGTAATGATGTCAATCTTATATAAAGGAAACCCTAGGCTAGCAGGCATCATGTAATTAGGCAATACTATCATGCAATTCCTGTAGATCCCTAGCCTAGCACTAGCATGTTGTTCTGACATATCACATAATCAATTACTGTATGGTATTTTGGGGTCTACTTACTGGCTCCGGCTAATCGTACACCCTGCATCCTCCTTTACTTATTTTGAAAACCATTTAAAACCATTTTGAAAATCTTTCCTTGATTTGAGAATGGATTCACATGAATGTTCCTCTAATTCACTCAAACCAAGGAACTGATACCAACTTGTAACACCCATAAAAATCAAGCCAATTTAAAACATTTTCAACTATCCAAAATCCATTAGTTATTACAAAGCGTTTTTAAAATAGTTTAATATTAGAGTATCCCAAAAACCATAAGTCGAAAACACAAGGATGTGTACGGTCATGCTTTCGCCTTGCTAAGTCCTCTAAAGCACTTGAAACAATAAACTGAAACCGTAAGCACAGAGCTTAATGAGTTAACCCCACAATACCGATACACATACAGTCCACATAAAAATATTAATAATATCATAACATAACAAACTGAACGACATGCAACAGGTCCACAACTTTATAGACTGGATTACCCCTGGGCCCACAGTATGAGTCTGGATTGCCAACGAGCCCATAGTACGAGTTCGACATGCCCTACCCGACCTTAAGCTCATATATGGAATGCTCTTGAGTCCACAGTATGAGTCTGGCATGCCTTGACCGGCCCTTGGCTCATATCTGGAATACTCCCGAGTCCTCAGTAAGAGTTTGGCATGCCATACTCGGCTCTCAGATCATATCTGGAATACTCTAGGGTTTGTTGGCTACCGCGCGGAGCAGTACAACCTCAACCCATCCCACATAACATGTCGACATCTCACATAACAAATGCACATAAAGATAATCATACAGTATCACAGGTAATCCTACATATCTACCCGACTAGCATATCAACTAGCATACATAACTAACTCAACTCAACATATCAATAATTACTAGGATATCAAATCGAAAGGGTCGGCCTTGGTGCCTTAGCCCCTTAGTATAGTGAGGATGAATCACCTAGCACTACTGAAGTCCCACATATAAAACTCTAGCTGTAGGTTGATAGATCCCCGAACTATCAGCATCAAACAATACCCAATTAATAATTGGGTTCCAAGCCCAAGGTCCAACTCACATTACAAAAGCCCAAAAGTCAAGTAATGGGCCAAAGCCTAACATATGGCCCCATTTTACAAATTGGGCCCAAACCTTTTCGTGGTCATAATTAAAGACCCAACTACTTGGTCCAACCCAAACATGTGGCATTTCCAATGTCCCAATATCATATAGTCATCAAAGCCCAAACTATGGCCTATCTACGGCCCAATTTTCCAAATTGGGCGCACACCCTCATATGGGCCTTACCCTAAGCCCATCAATATATTCTTGTCCATACGATTATTCTTGGATGACACGTTAATAATCCAATTACCAAAGCCCAAAGGAAAGGCCCAACTCAAGGCCCAAGTGAAATAGGGTTTTCACATGAAATGACGATTAGGGTTAAGTGTTTCTCACTTAAGCCATTAAGGATTAATCCTTTAAGTCCATCAATCTACTAGATAAATCGTATGGTGTGATTGGGTGTAATTCACAATTCTATTCCAATGGCCCAAATGTGGGTTTCTTTCATGAAATGATGATTAGGGTTAAGTGTCCCTACTTAACCCATTAAGGACTTAATTCATTAAGTCCAATATTTCCTTAGATTAATTGCAAATGATTATTAATTAACATTTTAAGTTTATAAAACAATTCTCGTGAGTGTCCCAATCAATCCTAAAATTAGGGTTTAAGCCATTAAGGTTTCCTACCTAATATTAGCCCAATAATTCAATTAGTTGGGCTTTTAGGTCACTTTGGGCCTCATTGGGCCCATTAGAGTTTCAGTAGGCCCACTAGAGTTTTAGTTCCCTAGTCTAAACGTCCCAAACGAGTCCAAAACACAAATGAGGCACACTGCCACCTGTGACACCCCCATTTTCACAGCCAGAAAAGACCGATGTTGTTTATGCTTTATAAAAATCAGAGTACTTCTTTTCATAAAAATGTTGCGGAATTAGTTCCCAGAAAAATAAGATAAATACGTTATCAAAACATTTTCAAAGAAACTTATTTTATTCATTTTAAAATGTTTGGGATGTCATTGTCAATACATGAACATAAGCATAAACGGAGCTTACGTTTATTTACACTAGTGATCTACATCTCTTTAATCTCTCAGTGCAATGTCACTTCATATCGACACCTGTGATATAAATAAGATGGAGAGGGTCAGGTTGGGAAACCTGGTGTGTACATAGGGTTTTCAACCCACAATAATATAATTATTTTGTTCAATCATCAAACAATTAACCCAATTACCCATCCCCATTATCTTCTTTATTCCTAAGTACCCTCCCTAAGGATTTATCCCAAGGGTCGTCTCCTACATCATATTTTACTTCTCATCTTCTTACATCGCATCTCCTTATATGTTTATTCCTAAGGACTTTCCCTAAGGATCATCGCCTACATCGCCTAGACAGTATTGATTCAGGGATTACTCCCTCAATACGCACCCACCAAGGGTTAGGGTATCATCGCATGAATATGTAGTTACTATTGGATTAATGTCTAAGTCCATAACTATATTTGGTAAGACTTGACCCGACCCGGCATGGTCCATTTGGGTTGCATACCATCATGCACTTGGATGAGAGAAATAAGACACTTATGGTTATTAATATATTATAAGTTCTAGTATATTAATAATAAGAATAATAAGATTATTTAATTAGTATTGATCAAGAATTAATCTAGGATTAATTAAGTGATCAAAAGAAGACTAATTAAATATATGGGTTGATTATGTAAATCATCCATACTTGTATAGTGGGCTAATGCTCCATGGATAATCAAGTTGGGCTAAAACCCATAGGATGGTTCATGGATTCTCCATGGTGTATTTGAACCCATGGATCCAAGGAAATGGAAAGTCATGACAATTAGGGTTTGCCCTAATTGTAACACTATATAAAGATATTATTCTTGACAAAATCGCACTAGTGGGTGTACTAGAAGGGCTAGCCGATTTCATGAAGTGTGGGTTTTCTCTCAAGTCATTCCATGTGTTTTGATGATTGTGATTCCATTTGAGGTGTCACACTTGGGGCACTTGGCACTCAAGCTTCATGAAGACTTTCTACATCAAAGAGGTATGTATTCTATCTTGCTATAGTTATTGTTTTGTATGCTAGATTAGGATAATACCTTGGAAGTTCTTATTTGTATGTATAATAGAGAAAACATAGATCCAAGGTATTTAGGGTTGCATGTACACTTAGGAGTGTTAGAATGCTCATAACCCAACAGTGGTATCAGAACCTAGGCTTGTTTTCTTGTTATACCTGCAATAGAAGCTGAAAAAACGAATCTGGTGCTGTCTGGCCATCAGACTCGGCGAGTCCATCAGGAGACTCGACGAGTCCATGCCTAAAAAGTGATGAATTCGATCCAACTCGCCGAGTTTGTTCATGCACTCGACGAGTTGGACCCCCAGACAGCATATTTTCGAGTTTTTTGGCTAGAAATGGACTAGTAACATTACCCTAAGTTGTTTTTGAACTTATAAACTTGTTTTTGATGTGGTAATGTTCATGCTAATCCATTTTCAAAGATAATTGTCAATAGATTCATGTTTTGTATTAGTTTAAGGTTTAGACTAATTACATGAAAAAGTTTGATTTGAATTATCTTGTTCTTATGAGTTGCTTAGATTAATAGAAATGTTGAGTGAAATAGTTTTTTTCAATCCATTTTAATCTAAGAGTTGAGTATAAAATGTGTTTGTGTAACTTGTCCTCAAGTTACATGAAGAGTCACATTAAAGACTCATAAAATTCATAAGAGTTGGCAATGGTTACAAAATGAAGAGTCTTGTGTCATTGAATAATTTTTATGACTCCATAACTTGTCCTCAAGTTATGAAAGTTCAAGAGTCACTTCATTAAAGAAAAAAATATGTAACCATAATTAAATCCATAAGTTATAAAATAAAGGAAAAGTTAGTTCTTTTATTAGTTTAAAGTCTTCCATAACTTGTCCTCAAGTTATGGAACTTGAAGAGTTTTTGGATTAAAACTACTTTAAACACATAAGTTATGGAATTAATTAGTTTTGAATAGTTTCAAAACTTGCCCTCAAGTTTCGGAATTTGAAAAGTTTTCAAGTATGAATACTTTAATTCCAAGTTAGCCCTTAGAATTTTAAAGAGTTAAAATTCAACCCTTATACTTTATAATATTATAAGTTAATAATATATATATGTATAAGAGTAAAGTCAGTCTTACCGCTAGTACGCCTCATTCACGAAGCCGGTCTATAAGGTGGGTATAAGGTTGTTGCCTATAAAATGGCAACTTAATGGGTGTCCACTCTCACCCACCGCTTGCTTGACTGGTGGAGGGTCATTAGCCGAACGGGTTTGACAGGACTAGAATTCTCCCTTCATTAAAAGTATTAATGAAAAATACTAAGTAACTAAACTCTTAATAATACCCAATCTTAGTTACTTAGGAAAAATGTGAATAAGGTGCTAATCCATGAAATTACACTTTACACTTTGTCTAAGTCGTTAGTGGAGCGTGTGTGGTTAACCGGCACACTAACTTGGACTTAACAAGGTAGGTAAAGGGTGACTTAATATTTATCATAGCATCGATGGAGCGTGTGTGGTTAACCGGCACATCGATTGAGGGGTAATTTATTAAGGGTACCAAGTGATTTGCATGGTTACTTCACACCTTGTTTTGTGATCCTCGGCATCCCAGTCACAAAACCTGAAGGGCACACTCGAGATTGAAACATGCCATTGAACAGTTCAATGAATCTCAAAGATCTAGGAGTTTCAAAACCAATTAAAACCTAATAATACATTTCGTTTATCTTGGTGGAAATTGGTGAATCGTCATTCACCTACCTTCAAATATTTTATCGCTTGGATTACGGCATACCTCTTCTAAGTTATAAAATAGTTTGTTGGGTCCTAGCCTTAATATTTCATATTGGGTGTCATATTAAGGACTTAAGATCAACTATCTTGAATATCTCCCAAAAGATGTCTGTAATAGACACCTATGGTCTTCCCAAATCTCTTGAAACAAGCTTTCCTAAATGAAGATGATGTCCCATGGATATCATACTTCTTTCTCCTCCTCCAATTAGTCTCCCCAACCCACAAGTTCTTGAAAAGTTTAAGGTCACTCAGGCCCTATTGGCAAGGCAAGGTCTAGGTGTGGTCACATCTTGGAGATGTAGTCACATATTGACAAGCCGGGAGAGTTGGGTGTCAAAGTCTTGAGAAAGTTGGTGGTTCAACTACTTTCTAAGTCACATAGTAAGTTCTTTTGGAACACCTATGAAACAGACTATGACAAGACCCTTAATGATCTTTGCTAAGATCAACTTCCTAAAACCTTATGGACATTGACAATGATGACATTGGATATCTAGTAAAGCATTCTCTTCCCGATGGAAAGGGATCGGCCATAGTCAACTCAGTTGACCAAATGGTAAAGAGAAAAGCTAAGTCTGTGATAGTCCTGTGTACCATTATCAAAGAGCCCATATGTTTGTATTGCCAAAGAAAGGGGCATTGGTTGCGAAGCTGCCAAATTTACCTAAGGATGTTAAAGTCAATAAGTTTGACTCTACTTCAGGTAAAGTCCACTATCTAACTCTGTTAAGTTTCTATTCTGAGATTCTTGATACATGATGTGACTGGGTCACATGGTGATGTTTTAAGAATCAAAGAAAAAAAGTGAAGAAACTTAAAGAAAGAATATGCTGAATTTGATCGCATAGATGGATTTCTATCGCGTAGTTTGACAGATTCTTGAGCTACTTCTTAGGAGTTATGAGATATTGCTTAAGGAATAGATAACAACAAGTTTTCATATGGATTGTAAGGATAAGTTTTTCCGCAAAGTTTTAAAATAAAAGGAAATTTTTGATTTTATTTATTTTAAAATATCCTTACAATTGCATTTGAGGGAAAATTGTTGCTTATATGATTCCATTAATAGCAAGAGTGGAAATATGAAATTGATTCTTTCATTTGTGGTAATGTCTATATTTACCAAATAAGGAAAGATTCTCATCACCCAAGTTTCATTTGGACCGGGACTTGGAATCATGCAAGTTATATAGCATGATGAATGAGAACTTTCAAGCATTGGAAAATTAAGACTGATTACTTATTCACATGGATGTGTGAGTCAAGTAATGGACTAAGGGATCGAGTACATAGTCTTGTGCACTGATTTAGTCCACCACAAAAGTTTGATAAGACTATTCGTCATGATTTACTTAAGTTCAGTAAATATGATTATACTTACAAGCTTAAGTGTAACTCTAAGACATTGGAAAAAGGTTCCAATGTATGGCAGAGCGAATAAGAAGAATCAAAATGGCAGAAGGATAAAAGTTTCTCAAATCTGAAAAGATGGGAGAGTACTTTAGTATCAGTTTTGTGATCATCTTAATGATTAAGAAACCATAGCACAATTAGTTCTCTAAGGAAATCTTAGTGCATTCTTATGACTAAGAAGAGGAACTTGAATTGTTGAAGTGGTTAAATCAAGAAGATGAGTCATACTTCATTCCAATACAAGTCTTAGAGTCATACTCCAAGATTGTAACTTGAGTGACATGTCTTAAAGAAGGTTTAAAACACTTGTCAAGTGTAAGAGTAAAAGTTTTCTACTCTTGTACATTTGAAATTGGTAAGTTGTGATGTTTTGGATAAAACAAAGACCAACTTAGGCCAATTGTGTGAAGTGTTTGTCTTGATTAGAGTCCACACTGTCTCTTGGATGTTTGACAAGGGAGTCTTATAGGTCAAGAGGACAGTGGGAGTCTTAAAGGTCTTGAAAGTCTCAAGAACTAATCAAGAATAAAACCTGAAGTTCTTCACTAGCACACGACTTGAGGTTTATAACCTATCGTGTTGACTTATTCTGTGCCCATTCCAGTTAAAGTTGGCTTTGCATATGAGTTCTTAGAGTTCTCAATTGGTTGCACAACAACTTGGAAGCAATGGTAGGCCCTTGAGCTGCCAGGTGGCAAGAAATTAAGATTGAGTTCAGTCCATATGTGTTTGGATTTGTCATTATCCTTGTCTTGTGACTATGGTTTTGATAATTCACATGGATAAGAACACATACACCATTAAATCTAAGTGTCATAAGGTTTCTCTCCGATTAATGAAAATGATGGTGAGGAAACACTTTCACTAAGTAGATTTTAGCTAGATAGCAATTGTGATATTTGCATTCTCAAAGTCGTTAGTGGAGCGCGTGTGGTTAACCGGCACACTAACATGGACTTGTGAGAAGTGGCAAAAAGGTCTAACCATTATGATTACGGCATACCTCTTCATAATTGTTTAGACTCACAAGTGTGCTATCTAAGGGAAGGTGTATGATTTTGATAAAGTTTTATCAAAACAATCTAGTATCAGAAATCTGAACTTTGGTAAGGAAGTCAATAAAGTATTGATTTCTAGAAGTCCAGCTGATTTCTGGGTACATGTCAAAGCTAGTGGGAGCATAAGTGTTATGCTGATAATCATCATGTTAGTGGGAGCATGATAATTATGTTAAGTATTGCAAGCTAGCAATGTTAATTATAGAAAACAAAAGTTTCAATTGGGAAAAAGTTGTTTTGCTATAATTAAGGGAGAGGAAATTATACTTCATCTCAAATCTATAAGATTAGATCGTGAGGTTTTAATCATTTAGTCAAGGTTATATATATGAATTTCATGTTGGAATGGCTCAACATAAGGAAATTCTGTATATGGGTCCATTATTTGCGTTCTAAAATTCGATTATGATTACGACATCCCTTTTCATAATCTGAATTATGAGAACTTGGCAAATTGAAATGGAAATGTTATAGCAAAAGACTGGTTTAGTCTTTATGTGAGACATCATGAATCGTGTCCCATATGCTTCGGATATAGGATCGATTATATGTGCTATAATCATCCGTTCTAAAATTTTCAAAATGCCTGCGGCATTAAGAAGGGAAAAGGTTTAGAACTGGATATGACTAAAATGATTAAACAATTGTCGAGGACAATCTAAGGTTTACCAAAGATTGGTTGCTCAAGGACAATTGGAAGTATAGTGATAATTCTGGAAGGACCATATTGACATAATCTGTAAGGAGGCAACTCTTGTTCAGAAGTGATAGTCAAAATGGAATCTAGAAATGTTTCAAAGTTAGAATTTTCAATCTGTGTAAGATTAAGGAAACTTAATGCAAGAAGGATATTTCCAAGGAGTTGATCTCCTTTGGAATACTCTGTAATGATTGTTGGCAAGTCTTTGTGAGTGTGTGCATAATCGTTACAAGAGGATCAAGGCATATAAGTTTAGAATCTGACAGATTCCAGTAAATGGCATGAATTTGGAATTCTTGCATTTGCGGTAAGGATTTGGGAGTGTGAAAAGAGAATCATTGAAGTTATGTTCAATGGATCTAGTTCACAAAGTAAAGTTCATAGACAAACATAGTATGTATACTTGGTGTATGGCATGACTAGTGTTAAGAAAACGTAGTGTACATGCTTGGAGCATGGGACAACTATTGTTTTAAATTCAAGAATAAAGTTGATAGCTGAAACAGTATACAATGAATAATGTGTAATCATATGGTGATAAATAAAAGGTGTTTTATTTATGTTCAAAGTGTTGATACCATATTGGATTCAATTATCATTGTGTTTCATTTTGCATGTTTTGACTTCCCGAATAAACTGGGTTATTCTTCCGGAATGACTAAGTTATTCAAACCATCCACAGTCGGTCATATGTTGGAAGTAGATATGAATTAAGACTGTCATGATGGGTTGTAGAGGTCTAAGGTGTTGGACAAGGCTACATCAATCATGAGTGCTCATAAGTTCTGAGTATTGGATTCAACCCGCGCTCATTGGAATCAGTTCATGGATTTTATCACGAGTGATCATGAGACGATAATATCTTATATTCTTCAAACCTAGAGATATGAGTTGTTACTATGAGTTGATAGTACATTGATTGCACGAAACCGCATTTGGTAACTCGGTGCTATAAAACGTGCTTTTGTGTATGATTCAACAAGTAGTAGAACAAGCCATATGAGTCGAAGTTTATCCATTCCTTTTATCTTCGGGATAAAAGTGATATCTGTGGGCCCCTCGATGATTTGATGATGACAAATGGAAGTGCTCGGCCGGGCCAGGACTGATTTGATTTGTTCAATTAGTCAGTCATCATAAATCGGAAATCGGGAAACAACAAATGGACAGAGAGAATGATTATAATCCATGTCTCAGTCCATATGATATCTAGAATGGAGGAATATATGATCCCTTATCTAATGGACAAGTCACTGACAAAGGTCAGAGTTCATCTACAAGGTCAGAGTTCGACAGAAGCTTTTGAGAGCTACGATTGCCAGTTGGTTCCTGAAGTCATACGCAATAATAGTTTTAGACTTATCCAAGTGGGAGACTATTGGATTAATGTCTAAGTCCATAACTATATTTGGTAAGACTTGACCCGACCCGGCATGGTCCATTTGGGTTGCATACCATCATGCACTTGGATGAGAGAAATAAGACACTTATGGTTATTAATATATTATAAGTTCTAGTATATTAATAATAAGAATAATAAGATTATTTAATTAGTATTGATCAAGAATTAATCTAGGATTAATTAAGTGATCAAAAGAAGACTAATTAAATATATGGGTTGATTATGTAAATCATCCATACTTGTATAGTGGGCTAATGCTCCATGGATAATCAAGTTGGGCTAAAACCCATAGGATGGTTCATGGATTCTCCATGGTGTATTTGAACCCATGGATCCAAGGAAATGGAAAGTCATGACAATTAGGGTTTGCCCTAATTGTAACACTATATAAAGATATTATTCTTGACAAAATCGCACTAGTGGGTGTACTAGAAGGGCTAGCCGATTTCATGAAGTGTGGGTTTTCTCTCAAGTCATTCCATGTGTTTTGATGATTGTGATTCCATTTGAGGTGTCACACTTGGGGCACTTGGCACTCAAGCTTCATGAAGACTTTCTACATCAAAGAGGTATGCATTCTATCTTGCTATAGTTATTGTTTTGTATGCTAGATTAGGATAATACCTTGGAAGTTCTTATTTGTATGTATAATAGAGAAAACATAGATCCAAGGTATTTAGGGTTGCATGTACACTTAGGAGTGTTAGAATGCTCATAACCCAACAGTTACAACATCGCCTGAACTCGTAACTCATAGTAACGGGGTTAGAGTATCATTGCATGAATACGTAGTTACAACATCGCCTGAACTCGTAATTCATCACCTACAGGTTATGAGCCTGCTAGTTTTTCCACGGGGTTGTCTATAATAGTCCCTGGTCGCCATCTATACTCTGGTAGATGACTACATCTCCAAATTGTCGGACAAGGTTATAGTATGTTTCATCCTACATCACCGGTTCATCATCACCTATCTATCCTCACCTAATTATTATCACCTTCCTATCATCACCTATCTCTTATCATTTTATTTCGCATCAACTATTTTATATACCCATGTTTTACCCAACACATTTTGTAGATATAAAATACGTATACAGTTTAAAACATGTATAAAAATCTTTCACCGAGCACAGACAACAAGTATCCAGACAGTATACACACATAGCACATAATTTATATAAAATACTTCATATCTATGTGTAAGCTGAAGGTAACTATGCACTCACCTGATTAGGTGGTGAGTCGGCACTCGGACAACACTTCGTTACTCATAAAACAATTTTCTCGACAAAACCTAGTATCAATTTGACTAGGGTTTAGTTTAACGTTAACCGCGACTAATTAATAGTCTAGCTATTATTATTATTATTATATAAGTGTTAAATAACGCTCAATATAACTCATAATAATAGCCCAAATACATATTATGAGGTCCTAATAACATTAGTATATTAAAACATAAGCTATACTAAAGATAGGGTGGGCATAGCTAACTTACAGCGGGTTTTCTCGAAAACCGGGCTTCGTTGGAGCAGCGTTTCCGAGCCGAAAGGCTCTTTTCTCAAGGCTTCGGGGGCCTTGGGGCTTCCTTCGGGTGCTAGGGGGTTTACCTAGGCTTTAGGGGGCTTAAGGTAGGCTAGAGAGAGAGTGTAGAGAGAGAAAGAAGTGGGGAAAGGTGTGAGAAATGAGAGAAACCCGACACTTTTATTGATAGGGTGAAATCCTGACGAACTTGCTGAGTAGGAGGACCTACTCGCCGAGTTGGTGCCACATGTCATCATCTGATGGCTTTCCTTGGAGAGAAAGCAATGGATGTGATCGCGCCACATCACCCAATATCGCGTATCAGCCTTCAAACTTAGAAGAATCATAACTCTCGCATACGAGCTCCGTTTTTGACGTTCTTTTTTTCAACGCGTAGGTAAAATCAAGATCTACAACTTTCATTTAGACTCCGTCAGCTAATTCTCGACCGATCTCAAATTTAACAGTAGGAGGCATTTAGATTGTTAAATGACTGCGAAGAATTTGTAACTTCTTCATACGGACTCCGTTTTCGTCTATCTTTTTACCGTTGGGTTCCTATTAATGAGATATTCAACTCTAATTTAGGTCGTGTAAGCCAAAAACCGCTCGAACTAAAATTCGAGTTTCGGTTCGTGCACTGCTAAGCCGAATCTTAGAAAAATCATAACTTCCTCATACGAAGTCAGATTTGGGCGTTCTTTTTTTGTATGTTCTTGTTTTAACATATACTACAAGTTTAGTTTAGATTTCTAAGGCTAAAAGTCGCTCCATCATAAATTTACTATTTACATTTCCCGGTGCCGTGCCGGTTTTGCCGTAAAACTTCGACGGGTCATAACTTCTTCGTTATAACTCGGATTTCGGCGTTCTTCATATGTACGAAAACCTTGATACATATTCTACAACTTGTTTAAGATTATTTATTCTAAATAATCTTTTGTAGAAAAGTCATTTTCGACCCCTATTGCTTCTAAATTGACTAGCCTGGATTTGAGGGGGTTACACCACCCAACACGGCGGCTGGAGGGGGCAGGAGGTGGCAGCCAGCACCTCACGTCAGTGGTTATAAGCTTTTCTATTATTATCCTGCCGATTACAATATATTACATTTTACATCCAACACTGAAATAAACACATACACACACACACACACCTAAATAACATACACACATGGCCACATTATGGCGGCAGGTGGTGGTCGGAGGTGCTAGCCACCACCTCACGGTGGTGGTGGTAGCCCTCTTATGTTTTTCCGGCCAAGATGACCACACATGCAAACAGGAAAAAAATACACACCCACACATTTTCTATTCACGAGAGGAACCCAGCCACCCAAGTGGTGTTAGGCGGCGGCGACGACACTACAAGGCGGGCAGCAGCGGCATTGACGGTGGCAGCCACCATGGCCGGTTTCTATGTTGGTTCTTCACGCCTTTCACTTAATAGAACCCTCCTCCACACGCCATTGCATAACAACCACGAACCCGACCACCATGACATGGCGACGTACAACAGGTGCAGGGCGGTGGAAACATTGGCAGCGTGGTTTGGTGATTCCCAGCTTCCACAATGGCACAGAGGGGCGGTAGTCAGGTGACTTCGCTACAACAGATGAACGGGGAGAAGGGGTTACGACCCCGACTTTGCAAACAACGGCGGCAGTTGGTGACTCTTTATCTTCTGCTACGGTGGTCATGCCTCCACCGGAAAACGACCAGACCGGTTATGGTTCTCGGTTCTCCCGTGATTCCCCCCGTCGGTCTTTAGTATTTTCGGTCGTGGTGGATGTCTTCGTTGCTCCTGGTTGATTAGAACAGCAGGGTAAGGAAAAGGAGGTGGCGGCTGAACGATGGAGCAGGATTAGGTATAAGGTGGCGGCTATAGCATTGGTATAGGATTAGGGTTCCAGAGGGATAAATGGGTTATATACCCAATACTAGCCCATTAATAAATTTGGGCCTCATTAGGCCCATTAGAGTTTCACTAAGCCCATTAGGTTTTTAGTTCCCTAGTCCAAACGTCCCAAACGAGTCCAAAACGTAAACGATGCACACTGCTACCCAACACGGCGGCTGGTGGCGGCAGCCACCACCTCATGGTGGTGGTTATAAGCTTTTCTATTATTATCCAACCATTTACAATATATTACATTTTACATCCAACACTCAAATAAACACACACACACACACACACCTAAATAACATACACACACGACCACATTATGGCGACAAGTGGCGGTCGGAGGTGCTATCCACCACTTCACAGTGGTGGTGGTGGTGGCCCTCTTATGTTTTCCGGCCAAGATGACCACACACGCATATAGAAAAAAAATACACACCCACACATCTTATATTCACGAGAGGAACCCAGCCACCCAAGTGGTATAAGGCGGCGGCGACGACATCACAAGGCGGGCAGCAATGGCGTTGACGGTGGCAGCCACCATGGCTAGCTGCCATGGTGGTTCTTCAAGCCTTTCACTCAACAGAACCCTCCTCCACACGCCGTTGCATAACAACCATGAATCCGAAAACCATGACATGGCGGCATATGAGAGGTGTAGGGCGGCAGAAACAATGGCAGCGTCGGTTTGGTGATTCCCAACTTCCACAACAGATCGGAGGGGCGGTGGTTCGGTGACTTTGCCACAACAGAAGAACAGGGAGAAGGGGTTGTGACCCCAACTTTGAGAACATCGGCGACATTTAGAGACTCTTCATCTTCTGTTACGGTGGTCGCGCCTCCATCGGAAAACGAGCACAGCGGCTATGGTTCTTGGTTCTCCCGTGATTCCCCTGTCGGTCTTCGGTATTTCCGGTCGTGGTGGATGTCACCGGTGCTCCTGGTTGATCGGAACAGTAGGGTGAGGAATGGAGGTGGCGGCTGAACGATAGAGACGAAGGAGGTATAAGGTGGCGGCTATAGCATTGGTGTAGGGTTAGGGTTCCAGAGCGATAAATGGGTTATATACCCAGTTCCTTAGCCTTTTTCCCATAACAACAAGAATGGTCCCTCGGCCTTTATTTTCTTTCAAACTGATACGCAATTTACCATTTCTACCCCTCCTTCTGAAAACCCTTATGAATCAAGTCCAAATAATACCAAATGCCCCTTGGCTTGTGAAAACCTTACAAACTATGTCTCAAAATTACACTTTAACCCCTGGAGATTCAAATCATGATATTTGGCTTCCCGAAACCAACTCCCAACTAATTATTATTTGGCTTTGGTTTATTATAATATTAAATAATAATAATAATTACTTCTCGACATTCCTAATTTATTATTTAATCACTCTATTTAAAATCGGATATTACATAAATGCAGTGGCATAATCATCAATGCTCATTTTCCCTTTCTTCAAGTTCTAGAACCCATTGTTTAGGTCTATCAAATCTATTTCAGAGCAGTACTGCATTTTCAACTGCTCTAAGAATGCTTCCCATGACATTTTTAGAGCTTCTCCATACGACATTGTGTCTACCAATAGTTTCCACTAGCTTAAAACTTTGGTCTTCAGTTGTCTGACCGCAAAAACAGTTTTTAGCTTGTCGCTACAATTGCAGCTTTGAAATACCATCTCCATTTCGGAGATTCAGTCCATAATCTCTATAGGTTTTGGGCTTCCAAAAAGACTTGGTGGTTTAGTGCCGAAGAAATTCTTATACATACGCACATCTTAGTTGACTTCCCTCTCCGAGTAATATCTTTCTGCCACTATGGGTTCCGCTTGACTGATAGTGCGGCTGTAATTTCCTTCTTCTGACTGTCCGTCATTTAGTTCAGGTTGTTCAACAAGCATTGAATGTTCACTCTTATTGTTCAACAATAGTTGTCTCGTTTCTTCCCTTTGTTCAACCATCATTGCCTAAATCATGGCTTGTACTCCAACCATTGTTATTGGTTCTTATGGAACTTCTACTATTGGCACCTGCTCAATCTCTTGGGGTTGAGGTTGCTGATTCCTATTCGCATTTCCAACTCCACTTTGGGTTCTTGCCATATTGATTTATACACCAAATTAGGCGAATTTAGATCTTTATTCACGATAGATATTTAAATTCTCCTTATCACTCCGAAATGTTACATGCTAGTTCTAATATTGTAGTCATACATTTAGAATCTTGAACACATAAGGTGTCCAGATCCAGTCGGCAATAGACCACAGATTTGTACAAATATTGGGATATATGTCAAACATATAGCACTAACACATAAAACCATTTCAGGCATCTTTCCTAAAATATACTAGTGCTCGTGTCTAAAATATGATAGACACTCATCTGACGATTATCACTTAGCATTCTAAGTGTAAGTCTAGAAATCCTACAAATTCCTAGTTCGCTTAAACTAATGTTTTGATACCAACTGTGACATGCCCATTTTTACAGCCAAAAAAGACCAACTTCGTTTATGCTTTTATAATAAAATCAGAGTAATCTTTCAAAGAAAAGTGTTGCTAAATTTGTTCCCTAAACAAAATATGTATTTTCATATCATTTCAAACTTGGGATGTCAACATTGATACAAATCAAAAGCATAAACAGTACAATAAAGGCCTTACAACATATATTTACATCTACCGGTATATAATCCAAAATCCCTCGTCAAGTCATCCAACTATGCTCTTGTTCCACTACGTGTAATAAAGAAAGTTGAGTGAGTCAGGCTTGGGAGCCTAGTGAGCATATAGGGTTTTCAACCCAAAATAAATAAATTTATTAATTTCATCAACCAACAATAACTCTGATTACCTGTTCCTGTTATCCTCACTTTATGTCCCTAAACACCTATCATAAGAAACCTAGCATACGGATCATCATTGGGATGGACACTACTGTTAAGGGGATTCCTCAGCCATATATGTCCGTAAGGCAACCATGAGGCGGATGAAGTACACTGGTGAACACATCATTCACAAACACCTATAAGTTGCAAGCCTGCTAGCGTTCCACAGTTGGAACCTAAAAGTGAACCTATAGCAATCCTATATACTAATTCCGAAGTGTGTTTGGTTTCGAAAAGGTAGATACTCCGGTAGCTGTCCGGAGCTGAAGAAAAGAAGTAATGGAGAAAGGAGAAAAGAAATCCATTCCGGAGTGACTCTCACATCCAGAATGCTTGTAGATCCGAAGGATGCTATTTTGTCTCTTGTCATTTATTATATTTGTATTGATGTAACGTCTCATAAGACCTAGCTTTTTGTACTCATAGACAATCAGAATGTTAGAAATAGTTCTTTTGTCGAGTCCTATGTAAATTACTTGGTTAATTAGATGTAATACTCTCTCCTATATATAGGAGCATTCAATACAAGTCAATGACGAATCTTTTCTCTCACTTTTTGGCATTTTTATCTTTATCACATCAAAAACATTCTACTTGATCATTTATTTTTTTTCCCTAATCATTATCTACTTATTCATACTTAATGTCTTGATCATTTGTTGAACGAATTATCTAAGACTTGACTGGTCTTTCCCGCCTTGACTTGAACATCTATTTGAAAGCAGACATTGATCTCAAGCATTCACTCAAGGTTTGAGTTCTCAAACCTTGTCCCTGCGCAAAGATCTTGTTCTCTCAATTGGTATCAGAGCTTGAGTGGTTTTCCTTTGAATCCATAAGATCAGATTATAGTTGTTTTGAACTTACCTTGGTAATTCAACCATTTCTGTGTTAAGGATAAAAGTTCTTCTATATACCACTTAAGCTTGGAGATATCTTGTCTTCAATGGCTGCTTCAAATTCTCAACAAATGATTTCAATGCAAATTGCAAATAGCATGGATGGCCATACACGTGCCCCATTGCTAGTTGTAGAAGAATATGTTCACAGGAAAGTCAGAATGGAAAGATTTCTTTTGGCCAAAGATAAAGGTGAAGAGATTTGGAGATCCGTGAAAGAAGGTCCACATATTCCTGTTAAACCGTTGTAAGAGATGTTGCTGCTCAACTTATGGGTCAAGATGAAGCTCGTCTAGCTCCTTTAACTGCAGATGGTATTGAAAAGATGCATGTTGATCAAGTTTCCTTCTCGGAAATGGTGTTTGGTGTTCCTCCATCACTCTTTGAGCACATCAAGCTATGCAAATCAGCCAAAGAAATTTGGGACACTCTTCAGGATCTAATTGAAGGTTCCAAAAATATGAAGGACAAACAACTCACCTTGTGTAACAAACCGTTATTTCAAACTTATGTAATAGTGTAGGTCAATTTGTACTTCTTATTAAATAAATAAAGAGAAATTTTGGCATACTATGTATATTTACATAATTGACCCTAAAAAATAAATTATTAAATAATCTAAATTGGGTTGAACCAAGTGATAGAGATTGTAACAAGGTTTCCAAAAATATAAATAACACTGAAATCCAAGCTATAATGAAGAAGTTATGACCAATCGAAAATCCGCGACAAAACCGGCAAAACACTGTTCAGTGTGAAAACTGAATTTTTAATAAAAGGCTTTCTAGCCTTAACAATCTACATGAAAGTTATAGTTTATGTTAAACCGAAAACATTCATAAAATGAACGCCAAAATCTGACTTCGTATGAGGAAGTTATGATTTTTCTAAGTTTCAGTATAGCACTGTACAACTAAAAACTCGAAATAAAGATCGAGTGGTTTTTAGCCGACACGACCTAAACGAGAATTGAAGGTCTCGTTATTAGTAGTACAACGGTAAAAAGACAGACATAAACGGACGTCATATGAAGAAGTTATGAATTTATAATGGATTCACGTCCCGGTCTGTTTAAAATAATCATATTAAAAATAAATTCAAAATTAGCCAACGAAGTCCAAACGAAAGTCGTAGATTATAATTTTACCTACGCGTGCATATAAAGAACATCAAAAATGGAGTTCGTATGCAACAGTTATGAATTTTACAAGTTTTGGCAAAAAGTAAAGAAAAATAGCAAAAACCGGGAATATTTGCATGAACAGTAACTGCCACGTCACCCTCGCATGCGAGACTCCACGTGGCATCTTCTGATTGGACCGCAGCCTCGCGTGTCACCTCCTGATTCGACCAAGTCCGAGGTCCACTTAGAACTGGACACCCTCGCATGAGACACACCGGAGACACCCTTCGCACGCCCCTCGCACACTCCTCGGACACCCCCTTCGCATGTGCCCTCTTCCCATTGGACCGAGGTCTGGTGCAATCCGATCCTACCACCTCCGAACTGAAGCTGCTTCCCTTCGCAAACTGTCAGCCACGCATAGCCTCGCATAAGTCTCGGATCCGAGGCTTCGGCCAATATAAGGCATGCGAGGGCTTCCGAAAATTTTCACTTTTTCACCCCAAAAATCATTCTCTTTCACATTCTCCACTCCCCTAAGCTCATATACAACCCCTAAAGCACCAGTATCAAGACTCGAGCCCGAAGTAAGCCGTCAAGGCCTGAAATTCTCGAGAAGTAACCTCTCTCCTGTCAAAACTCTGCCCAATTTGAGCCGTTTTCTCGACAAATAAAGTCCTTTTCGTGAAACGAAACTTTGTCCGAATTACCACCTATCAAGTGAGTTCATACCCCCGTATTTTCATAATTTCTACTGTTTTAAGGTGGGAAATACAAGTATAACACAACAACTTTGTGTTATAAATAAATGATTTCAAATCACGATAAAATGATTTTAAAGCATGAAAAATACTTCAAATATTGAACTCTTTTATAAACTTATATTTTTCCCAAATATACATATTTTTATATATAATTTAATATAAATAAGATTTAAAAGGCTTAGGACTAATAATTCATTCTAGGTCCTTTTCCCTGTTTGGATGTGGACTTATAGTACCAGTTATTTGTCCGAAGGTCGTTCAAATTTTACTTATATATAAAATTGTATATGTATATAAAAATAAAAGTTATTTCATCAGTTTAATCACCCTTTGTAACATGTTGAGCAAAGGATTACATGCAAAAATAGTTATTTACCAATTCATAAAGTATATATAAATTATAATAGGTATAATTTATGATACATAGATCAATAATTCATATGAATACACTGTTTTACATGCAACAAGGGTTTTAATTCAAAAAAAATCAAGGGTTTACACTTATCAAATACATGTTCGGGATACTAAGTCAACAACATACTGTCAATCAGTTATTTCAGAATGATTGGGTTTTCATAACTAATATACATGTAACGTTTATATGCTTTTTATGAGACATTCAATTCAAGTTGTCTAATTCATTTTAGACAACCAAAGTAAAGCCCTGACATTATAACCAGAATCTCCAGTCCAGGGATCGAAACAAAGTTGTGTGTAGATCTATATCGGGATTGACAACCCCACACTCAGGCTGCTAGCTACAGTCTGTCACACCCCCAAACTTGAATGGCGGAAACGTTCGGGGGCGGATGACTTCATGTGGTAACGTAACAAATGAATACATATTAAAGAAAGCAATACAACCATCATATATATAATTGAAAGTTTACATTTGTCAAAAGTTACATGTTCAAAACCAATTACAATATGATGTCAAAATACGAGATTAAACTGGCGCCGCAGCATCCCTTCATCAAAAGCAAACTGAATACCTGAAATTTACTGATTCCCTGGGACATACAAGTAAATTTTGAAAGAGTAGATCAGCATTTAAGCTGGTGAGTTTCATAAGTATTTAAATGACAATGTTTGAATGAAATGAAATGTTTTGCCTTTGTTTGTTGGTGTTTAGAAAATCCTATATTTTCTACTAGTATAATAGTAGCCCTCACTCAACACCAATGTTTGTTTCTAAAATGTATGTAGGTGTAAAATAACCAATGAGTTTGAAAACCTTGTAAATCAATGCATTTTTAATACCCCTTGTGAGTTTTATAACCATACTATTGACTCGGAATGCCTATACACAACGTTCTTCAGGCGTTGGAATGTTATGACGTTTGTCACCCCAAACGGTGGACTGCAGCTAACAGTCAGGGCGCGGGTTGTCAAGCCCGTATAGATCTATATACAAACACCACGCTCCCCCTCCAAGGGATTCTGGTATATAATACAGGACTTGAAATATGTACTCGAACGTACATGAAGTTAGTGTCTCACAAAACCGTGGTATAAAAACAGATCTACTTGTTAAACTGTTACGTTTGTTCTTGTATACGAAAGTAAACTTCTTGAAATTCATGTTTCTAGTACATTAGAGTTAGAAATTTGTTCGTAAAACTATACGTATTATAGTTTTCTAAAAGTGTGTCTTGTTTGTTTAGAAATACCTAGAAAAGAAATCACTTGTTTATGAAAGCATAGATTTTTGGTGTAGAGTCCAAGATAGACAAGAATAATCTAAGAAAAGTTTAGTTTATACATGCATTACAACAATGTATATTTCAAAAGATAGAATGCTATTTTAACATATTTTATATATATGAAAGTTCCTTATAAAGTTTGTAAATCGCATGTGATTTGGATATATAAAAGCATATAAAAGAGTTTCTTTACGTAACACACGATAATACTCGTGTGTTTTACTTGTAATCCCCCCTTTGAAAGCATATAAAAGAATTTAAAGAATATTTAAAAGGTACATTAAGGGGTATGAACTCACTTGAAAGTTTGAAGATAGCGAGATGGAAAACCGGCCAGAGTTTCGTCTTCGGAAACGGATTTTTCCTCGGGATTCTCGGGAATCTCGGGAGTAAAATCGACCCTCGGGACTTGAGCAAAAAGACCAGAGCTTCGGGTTTGAACGGGCACGGAAAACGAGGCAAGATTGTGAGAGAGAGGAGAGAAATGAGCCCTTTTCTCGGAAGCCCTCGCATCCTATTTATAGGAAGGCTGGACTGCCTCGGTACGCGGGGCATACGCTCGTACGCAGCGCGTACGCGTACGTCATGCATGACCGAAGCCTCGACTGCCTCGGCTTCGGATGGGACGGGTTGCTGGGTACGCGGGTCGGATGGGACGGGTTGCTGGGGAGACGGGTCGGATGGGACGGCGGGTCGGACGGGACAGATACTTCGGACGGGTCGGACGGGTCGGATGCCTCGGATAGGGCGACGTGGACGATCAGAGGCCAAGTCTCTCGGGTACGCAGGGCGTACAGGGGTACGCAGCGCGTACCCGGATGAGGACGCTGACTCCTCTTCGGATAAGGTCCGGAATTTTGAATTAAATAAATATATAATTTATTTAATAAACTTCAAAAATTCATATCTTCTTCATACGAACTCCGTTTTCGATGGTCTTTATATCCACGCGTAGGTGAGACTACGCTCTACAACTTTCGTTTAGACTCCGACGGCAAATTCCGAATTTTCTTTTTTTTTTATTTATATTAAACTCATTGTGTTTAAGGAAATTCTTTGAAAATTCATAACTTCTTTATCTGATGTCGGTTTTTGCCAGACTTTTTACCGCTGGAATACCATTGTCGAGACCTTCGATTCTCGTTTAGGTCATTTCGGCCAAAAGTCGCTCGATCTCTGATTCGAGTTTTTAGCTGTCTGTTGCTAAGCCGAACTTGGAAAAATCATAACTTCGCTATATGAAGTCGGATTTGGGCGTTCTTTTCACGTACGATCATGGTTCAAAGACATTTAAACATAGAAGGAAATTAAATAGAACTATTTGCACATTTTATTATGAAAGTAAGTTTTATTACTCAAAAGTGGTTACAATACTTGACCCTTTTTGGTCATTACAAAGAGTTGAAATATCGGGTTGTCACATCATCCCCCCGTTAGAGAGAATTTCGTCCCGAAATTTAAAGTAGTAAAGATACTAGTGAACATGAAAGAGATGAGGGTACTTTTGTTTCATCTGATCTTCGCGTTCCCATGTGAATTCAGGTCCCCGTTTGGCGTTCCAGCGAACCTTCACGATGGGTATGCGACTTTGTTTTGTTTGCTTGATCTCTCGGTCCATGATTTCTACTGGTTCTTCCACAAAGTTGAGGCTCTCGTTGATCTCGATCTCGTCGAGTGGAATAATAAGAGTCTCGTCGGACAGACACTTTTTCAAGTTTGAGACGTGGAAGGTTGGATGGATGTTACTAAGTTCGTGTGGTAGGTTAAGCTTGTAAGCCACAGGGCCGATTCTGGCAAGGATCTCGAAAGGCCCTATGTATCTTGGATTTAGTTTCCCACGCTTTCCAAATCGTATTAAACCCTTCCACGGTGAGACCTTTAATAAGACGTGGTCTCCTACCTGGAATTCGAAAGGTTTCCTCCTTTGGTCAGCGTAGCTTTTCTGTCGGTCTCTAGAGGCTTTCAATCGTTCACGAATCTGAACGATCTTCTCTGTCGTTTCTCGTATGATTTCCGGACCGGTGAGAGTGCTTTCTGGAACTCTTCCTCTAGCTAACTGGGTATCGCCAACTTCAGTCCAGCACAGAGGGGATCTGCACTATCGACCATAGAGGGCTTCAAACGGAGCAACCTTTATGCTTGTATGATAACTATTGTTGTATGAAAATTCGACAAGGGGTAAATGAATATCCCATGCCCTTCCAAAGTCAATCACACAGGCTCTCAGCATATCTTCTAAAGTTTGTATTGTTCTCTCACTTTGTCCGTCTGTTTGTGGGTGGTAGGCTGTACTCATGTCTAGCCTAGTTCCCAGGGAACTTTGTAGTGACTGCAAGAATCTTGAAGTGAATCTACTATCTCGATCGGAGATAATGGATATCGGAACACCATGCAGTCGCACTACTTCCCTTAAGTAAGTTCTTGTAAGCTTCTCCATTTTGTCAGTCTCCTTGATGGGTAGGAAATGCGCGGATTTGGTCAATCTGTCGACAATGACCCATATAGTATCGAGTCCATTTGTCGTCTTGGGTAACTTGGTTATGAAGTCCATAGTAATCCGCTCCCATTTCCATTCTGGTATATCTGGTTGTTGTAGTAATCCTGAGGGTTTCTGATACTCGACCTTAACCTTAGCGCAAGTAAGACATTTACTCACGAAGGTAGCAATTTCTGCTTTCATGTTAGGCCACCAGTACAGCTTCTTAAGATCCAGATACATTTTATCTGAACCCGGGTGAACGGAATATCTTGAGTTGTGAGCCTCGGTCATGACTACGTTTCTGAAACCACCATGTTTCGGGGTACAGATTCGGTCCATAAGATAGTAGGCTCTGCCACTCTTGACTTCTAGATTCTTCTCCATTCCTCACAGGGATTCACCTGCCACATTTTCAGGTTGCAAAGCTTCCATTTGTGCCTCCTTAATTTGTGTGGATAAGTGGGAATGGATAGTCATGGTCAGAGATTTCACCCTCCGACCAGTGTATTCCTTTCGATTGAGGGCGTCAGCTACTACGTTGGCCTTGCCAAGATGATAACGAATTTCGCATTAGTAGTCATTCAGTAACTCAACCCATCGTCGTTGTCGCATGTTGAGTTCCTTTTGATCGAAAATGTGTTGAAGGCTCTTGTGATCGGTGAAAATAGTACTCTTTGTTCCGTATAAGTAGTGCCTCTAGATCTTCAGAGCAAATACCACTGCTCCTAACTCGAGATCGTGTGTCGTATAGTTCACTTCGTGTGTCTTAAGTTGTCGGGAGGCATAAGCGATAACCTTCCCTCTCTGCATAAGAACACAACCAAGTCCTTGATTTGATGCATCGCAATACACCATGAAGTCTTCTATTCCTTCGGGGAGGGATAGTATCGGTGCGGTGCACAAGGCCTGCTTTAGTGTCTAGAATGCCTTCTCTTGTTTCGCTTCCCAGTCAAAGGCCACACCCTTATGGGTTAATGTAGTAAGAGGTTTCGCAATGCTCGAAAAGTTCTTTATGAATCTGCGATAGTAGCCAGCTAGACCTAGAAATTGACGAATTTCTATAGGTGTCTTTAGTGCCGACCAGTTCTCAATAGCCTTAATTTTGGAGGGGTCCACGTGTATACCTTTCTCGCTAACAACGTGGCCTAAAAATTCGACTCTTCGAATCCAAAATTCGCATTTAGAGAACTTCGCATAGAGCTTCTCCGTTCGCAGTGTTTCTAGGACTTTTCGTAGGTGCTGACTATGCTCTTCCTCACTTCGAGAGTAGATAAGTATATCATCGATAAAGACGATGACGAACTGATCCAAGTAAGGGCGGCATACCCTATTCATTAGGTCCATAAATACTGCTGGTGCATTGGTTAATCCGAACGACATCACTACAAATTCGTAGTGTCCATAACGAGTTCGGAAAGCTGTCTTTGGAATGTCCCCCTCTAGAACTCGTAGTTGGTGATATCCGGATCGTAGGTCTATCTTTGAGAAGTAGTTCGCTCCTTGGAGTTGATCGAATAGGTCGTCGATACGGGGTAGAGGATAGCGGTTCTTGACAGTAAGTTTGTTCAGCTCTCTGTAGTCGATGCACATACGGAACGATCCGTCTTTCTTCTTTACAAACAAGACCGGTGCTCCCCAAGGTGAGAAACTTGGTCTTATGAATCCTTTTTGAAGGAGTTCATTAAGTTGACTGGAAAGTTCCTGCATCTCTGCTGGTGCGAGACGGTAAGGCGACTTCGCTACTGGGGTAGCTCCTGGAACTAAGTCGATTCTGAACTCGACTTGGCTTTGCGGTGGTAATCCTGGTAGTTCTTCTGGAAAGATATCGGGAAAGTCACGTACTACCGAGATGCTCTTGATGTCCTTCAGTTCTTGACTTGCATAAACGATGTGCGCTAGGAATGCTTGACAATCCTTCCGCAAGCACTTTCGAGCTTGGATGCACGAAATGATGCGAAGGTTTGCACTAGATTTATCGCCGAAGATAACTAAGGTTTCGTTGTTAGGGAGATTAAGACGGACTGCTTTCTCAAAGCACATGATGTCAACGCGAAGAAGACTCAACCAATCCATGCCGACTATGACGTCGAAACTTTTAATTTGGACCGGCATGAGATTGATTGGGAAAGAATGGCCGTCTAAAGTTAACGTACAGCCCATGTATATGCAATTAGTGTTTTCGGTTTTTCCATTGGCCATCTCTACAGTGAATGATTTTTCTAACTTGCTAGGTTTAGGTTTAAGTAAATGAATAAAGTTTTGACTCACGAAGCTTCTCTCCGCTCCACTATCGAATAATATGCATGCGTATGAATTATCGAGAAGGAACGTACCGGAAACTATAGTTGGATCAGCTACAGCTTCGTCATGTCCTATTGCCAAAACTCGTCCCACGCCTCCGGTGCCTGCTGCCTTAGGACAGTTCCTCTTGTAGTGGCCCACCTCGCCACAACCGTAGCAAGTCTGCCCTACACCCGCACTGGGAACTTGAGTGATCGGCTTTGCGGGGTCCTTGCAGAAACGGGTTGTGTGTCCTTTCCTGTTGCAGTTGGCGCACTGCATTTCCCGACAAGGTCCATGGTGGTGGAAATTGCATTTGGTGCACTTTGGGAGGTTACCTATATAAGGCTTTGTTGGGTAGGTATTTGTAGGAGTTGTAGTAGGTACAGTGGCAGCATTTACTGAAACCAGTTGTTTCTTTGCGGATTCTTGGGAAGACCCACCCTTCCCTCTATTCCACACTCTCTTTTGGCCATTGTTGTTGTTGTTGTTGTTGTAGTTGTTGTTGTTGTTGTTTCCTTTCTGTGGTGCTGGTGCAGAAGTGGTTGAGTTCTGATGACCTCCGTAGTCAATCAGAGATTGTGCCAGTTCCTTAGCACTTTCAAAGGTGTCAGGTTTAGAAGCTAACACGCTTGATCGCATTTGGGGCGTCAGTCCCCAGATGTACCTTTCTATTTTCTTGCTCTCGGTAGCAATCATATCTGGGCAAAGGATTGCCAGCTCGCAGAATCTGTTGGTATAAGTAGCGATGTCGGTACCAACCATTCCGAGAGTCCATAGCTCGTGTTCAAGCTTTTGAATCTTTCCCCGTGGGCAGTATTCTCTCATCATCATGGCTTTCAGGCTCTCCCAGCTTATGGAGTTTGCCACGATTAGGGTAAGTACTTTAACGTGGCCATTCCACCAAGTTAAATCTTTATCAAGAAGGGTGAAAGTTGCAAATTTGACTTTGCTGTGCTCGGGACAGGAGCAGATTTCAAAGACTGCCTCCGTCCTTTCAATCCACTGCCTCAGGACCATCACACCACCAGTTCCATAAAACATCCGGGGCTTGGCATTAGTGAAGTCCTTATAGGTGCATTCTCGAGGTGGTCCATGACTCTCGCCATGGTTGGATAGGCGTGTGCCAGATCCCGAGCCATTAGTACTTGAGTTACTGATCTGTGACATGGCAGCTGCCACCGCTGCGGTGACTGCTGCTTGAAACATAACAGCATCAAATTGAGGTGGTGGAGGTGGTGGTGGTACAGGTGTTTCCTCACCGTTGTTTCGCCTTGGATTCCTACGCGGAGGCATCCTTCAACTATAGGTTGAAAAGACAAGGATAAGAATTTCATAGAATAGAAAATGTATGTGTCTCATGAACTAAATCGCTATAGTTCAACAACAGATGATAGTATGAGTCTTAAAATAGAAGAATGAAAGTTATTTGTAAGACTGAAGGTATGAAACAAGTATTTGGCTTTCCAAAGACCATTCAAGGTTTGAACGAAATACTCAACATAGTAGTAATAGTGCCACTTATATTAATATAAAAGTTGTTACAACAATCATGAAAATTTGACCCCTATAAGGGTCTCCGATTACAAAGTTCGAGAAATTTAAAGACTTTTAGCCGAGGTCCTAAGCTATAACAAAATTTGAGTCCTTGACAAGCACTACTTGCGTCGAAGGTTGCGCTTGACGCTTGACTCCGCATCTGATTGCTTTGACTCCATTAGACGCCTATCAAAAGCGGCTTGTTGTTCCCTCAGTTCAGCGAGGGCTGCAATCATTTGCGCTTGAAATGCTTCGGTTTAGAGTTGAGCATTGTCTTGTATCTTGTCCAGCCTACGGATGTTAGAAGTGTGAACCTGCACTTCCACATTGACATCCCGGAGTCGACTAGCTTGAACTCCAGACTGATAGGACTGATTAGCTAACTTACCCACCATTACCGGGAGTGCTCGATCAACTGAACCTCCACCGCGGACATCATAGAAGTCCCGACACATGCCGTAGGGAGGGCGTAGATTTTGCTGTTGACTCCAATGGTGGAGGTGACTTCCCCAGACGGGAGTCGGTCCTTGAAAGTTCCTTACGAAGACGGGAGGTTGAATGGGTGGTGGATCGATAACTTCCGGCTCTGAGTCGGTATCGGAGTCATCACCCACTTCTATGGGTTCCTCGTCCTCTTCGGGATCATCTTCGATCCATCCTCCGTTGCCTTGGTTGGGAAAGTTGGGGTCGCCAGGGTGGTGAAATCTAGCCATTTGACTGTATGAGAAATAGGGTTATAAGAATGGAATAAAGTTGAAACATGCAAAACATGTAAGTTAAACTAGTTTAGATCGCAAATACTCCTATAGTATTTTAATTCTTGTGTTTGATTCTTGTAATGGTTTGGTAAGGTTTGACTTGTTGCTTACTACGATCATTCCTCGATATACGTTGGTCCAATCTCGCGCAAATATAGTTGATCACGCTATATTTGTCCGAAATCTGATTACATATATCGAGTCTCAATCGTAGTGTCAACTTGTCTAAATACTTGTATAGTTGTATAACATGAAAATAATTTGTGGTATGCATGTAATTGTACTTAAATGAACTATCAATTTAAGTTGAACGCAAAGCTGCTTCAGCGTAAAAAAAGAAAATTTGTTTTGTCAAAGAGTATTAGTCCCTTAAGCATTTATAGTTTGTATATCTTATGTGGTTCGATATACTTAGTTCACTATAAACATTGCTCTGATACCAATCTGTCACACCCCCAAACCTGAACGGCGGAAACGTTCGGGGGCGGATGACTTCATGTGGTAATGTAACAAATGAATACATAGTAAAGAAAGCAATACAACCATCATATATATAATTGAAAGTTTACATTTGTCAAAAGTTACATGTTCAAAACCAATTACAATATGATGTCAAAATACGAGATTAAACTGGCGCCCCAGCATCCCTTCATCAAAAGCAAAATGAATACCTGAAATTTACTGATTCCCTGGGACATACAAGTAAATTTTGAAAGAGTAGATCAGCATTTAAGCTAGTGAGTTTCATAAGTATTTAAATGAAAATGTTTGAATGAAATGAAATGTTTTGCCTTTGTTTGTTGGTGTTTAGAAAATCCTATATTTTCTACTAGTATAATAGTAGCCTTCACTCAAGACCAATGTTTGTTTCTAAAATGTATGTAGGTGTAAAATAACCAATGAGTTTGAAAACCTTGTAAATCAATGCATTTTTAATACCCCTTGTGAGTTTTATAACCATACTATTGACTCGGAATGCCTATACACAACGTTCTTCAGGCGTTGGAATCTTATGACGTTTGTCACCCCAAACGGTGGACTGCAGCTAACAGTCAGGGCGCGGGTTGTCAAGCCCGTATAGATCTATATACAAACATCACGCTCCCCCTCCAAGGGATTCTGGTATATAATACAGGACTTGAAATGTGTACTCGAACGTACATGAAGTTAGTGTCTCACAAAACCGTGGTATAAAAACAGATCTACTTGTTAAACTGTTACGTTTGTTCTTGTATACAAAAGTAAACTTCTTGAAATTCATGTTTCTAGTACATAAGAGTTAGAAATTTGTTCGTAAAACTATACCTATTATAGTTTTCTAAAAGTGTGTCTTGTTTGTTTAGAAATACCTAGAAAAGAAATCACTTGTTTATGAAAGCATAGATTTTTGGTGTAGAGTCCAAGATAGACAAGAATAATCTAAGAAAAGTTTAGTTTATACATGCATTACAACAATGTATATTTCAAAAGACAGAATGCTATTTTAACATATTTTATATATATGAAAGTTCCTTATAAAGTTTGTAAATCGCATGTGATTTGGATATATAAAAGCATATAAAAGAGTTTCTTTACGTAACACACGATAATACTCGTGTGTTTTACTTGTAATCCCCCCTTTGAAAGCATATAAAAGAATTTAAAGAATATTTAAAAGGTAGATTAAGGGGTATGAACTCACTTGAAAGTTTGAAGATAGCGAGATGGAAAACCGGGCAGAGTTTCGTCTTCGGAAACGGATTTTTCCTCGGGATTCTCGGGAATCTCGGGAGTAAAATCGACCCTCGGGACTTGAGCAAAAAGACCAGAGCTTCGGGTTTGAACCGGCACGGAAAACGAGGCAAGATTGTGAGAGAGAGGAGAGAAATGAGCCCTTTTCTCGGAAGCCCTCGCATCCTATTTATAAGAAGGCTGGACTGCCTCGGTACGCGGGGCGTACGCTCGTACGCAGCGTGTACGCGTACGTCATGCATGATCGAAGCCTCGACTGCCTCGGCTTCGGATGGGACGGGTTGCTGGGTACGCGTGTCGGATGGGACGGGTTGCTGGGGAGACGGGTCGGATGGGACGGCGGGTCGGACGGGACAGATACTTCGGACGGGTCGGACGGGCGGATGCCTCGGATAGGGCGACGTGGACGATCAGAGGCCAAGTCTCTCGGGTACGCAGGGCGTACAGGGGTACGCAGCGCGTACCTGGATGAGGACGCTGACTCCTCTTCTGATAAGGTCCGAAATTTTGAATTAAATAAATATATAATTTATTTAATAAACTTCAAAAATTCATATCTTCTTCATACGAACTCCGTTTTCGATGGTCTTTATATCCACGCGTAGGTGAGACTACGCTCTACAACTTTCGTTTAGACTCCGACGGCAAATTCCTATTTTTTTTTTATTTATATTAAACTCATCGTGTTTAAGGAAATTCTTTGAAAATTCATAACTTCTTTATCTGATGTCGGTTTTTGCCAGACTTTTTACCGTTGGAATACCATTGTCGAGACCTTCGATTCTCGTTTAGGTCATTCCGGCCAAAAGTCGCTCGATCTCCGATTCGAGTTTTTAGCTGTCTGTTGCTAAGCCGAACTTGGAAAAATCATAACTTCGCTATATGAAGTCGGATTTGGGCGTTCTTTTCACGTACGATCATGGTTCAAAGACATTTAAACATAGAAGGAAATTAAATAGAACTATTTGCACATTTTATTATGAAAGTAAATTTTATTACTCAAAAGTGGTTACAATACTTGACCCTTTTTGGTCATTACAAAGAGTTGAAATATCGGGTTGTCACACAGTCAGGCATACACGCCAATGAGTGGCAATTGTTATCAACAGTTTAAGCGCTCATCAGGCGTTCATGTCTTATATGGTTATAATAACTCATTAAAAAGATATTAACAACACATTAGTGTATAAACAACTAAACGTAAGTACATATTCAAAGTACCAGTTTACAAAATGCAAAGTACAATGGTATACTATAGTTTTCAATTACAGCTGGTGAAGCCAGGCACACTCTTAAATACAAGTTTTACAAATACATTGGTTTACAAATAGGACGGTTTTATGGGAATAAAACTACTTTTCACATACCACAGAAAATATGAGATTTTCTAGAAGTGTTTTCATATTCAAAATACAAAGACACCCGTTCAAACATAAAGACTTATGTACTCACTAACCTTATTGTTGATACTCTCTTTTCAAATTACTTGTATTATCAGGGAAATAATAACAGCTATTCCCCGAGCTTTTTGAGAAGATGGAGCCATTAGGAGTCTTATCTTCTTCTTTTTTATAACTATTTTGGTTTCAATATACAATGATTGAACACATGTAAATATTATACTTTTAAATACAATGGTTGTTTGTGCTTTGATTACTATGATACATGTGTTGTGATACTACAAATGAATTCCTCCACCCCCGGACGTTTCCGCCGTCTGGTTTGGGGGTGTGACACCTCGGTTGTAATTGACTTTGACACTTTCACTACCACTCCAGGTGAATCCATAGCTTCAGCCTCCAACTGATATCGAATCGTTGTCAACAACATGACTGCTCATGGGATTGTTCGAACTCCTCTCGAATACAATCTCAATTTCATTAACAGTCTTGGTAAAGGATGGGGAAATGTAAATTCTTGTCTTCAAAGTAATGGTTCCTTAAAAAAATGAAACTCTATCAACTTTTTGATGAGCTTCAAGGACATGAATCCAATGTTTCTCAAACCATAAGAGAACTTTTTGGAGGACCACTTGCTCTAGTTAGTTCTTTTGAATCAACCATTCCGAACCCACCTACTCCTAAACCTTACAAACCCGCTGCTCCTATGACTCAGTCATCCTTAACCTCCTTATCCACACATATCTATCCTGACGATGATTCCAAAACTTCAGATTCCGAACTCCGTTTCCAACAAGAATTTGCTCTACTTTCAACGAAATACAAACGTCCTTTCAATCCCTCTTACAAACCTTACCATTACAGATTTAGTGCTCCTCACCAAAACCATCCTCAATCATATTCTACTCCGGAACCAAAACATACCTTCGAAAACCCTCCAACATACAAGCCTAACCTCACTAAACCAAACTCAGTCTCTGAATCCTCTCCAAACTCCAACTTAGAAAAACCCAAAATTCTGTGCCACAAATGTGGTCATGCAAACCACTTTGCCAAAGATTGTCTAGCTGATGCTCCACAAAAACCAAAAATCAAGGACTCATTTTATTATGTCCGAAAAGCTCAAGAAATGGCTGAAAGTGAGAAATCATTTGATACTACAATTTCAAGAGATGTAGAACGATACTGGTCATCCGGAGATGATGAAGATTTGGTGTCTAGAAAAAATATATGTTTGATGGCAAGGCAAAGAATTCAATGTGATGAAGGTTATTGGTCTTCTGGGTCCGAAGATGAAGATGATGTTGCTGAACCTCACTACTGCTACATAGCCACCAATGATCCACCAGGTCGAAGCATTGTTCAGCAGGTAAAATCCATGATCTCTGATAATAATTTTGATTTGACTTTATGTGAACCTTATCTGACTCATATTCAAACAGATATGAACACTATCTATAAAGTCTATGAGTTTGCCATAGAAGCCAGTGAGAAGAAAGACTATGAACAAAGTCGTCTTAGATTACGTTTTGAGGATAAGAAATTGAAAATCGAGTCTCTAGAACATGAACTTGTAATGTCAAAAGATGAATGTATCATTTTGAAGGATAAATGTGAAATCACTTATTCTAAACGAAACATTTTGATTTCTGATAACAAATGCCTCAATGCTAAAATAGATGGTTTACATAACTCTATAGACATGCTTGAACTTGACATTCGAATGACTCATAATTTTCGACATCCATGGTCAAAAGCTCCTGGTCTCAGAAGCGAGTTTCCAAAACCAATTAATAGTCCCCTGAGGGAATTGCAAAATTTGTCATTTATGGGAGAGGTTCTGAATATCAAAAATTCAGACACTCCTTTTTCCCCATTATCACCCCTTTAGGAGGATAAAAGATCCTTTGAGTCCCTAATTCTTGAGTTCCAACCTATAGTTGTCAAGTGTCCTGATTCCACACCTCTTCCGCCTCTGATAAACTGGATCTTTTGTGTGGACCATGTTCCTATAAGCAATCACGTCAACAATTGTGTGATTGAGGAAATTATTCCGGAAATAACTGAAGTCAATGCTTCAGAATTCGTATGGGCATCTCTATATGATAAAATGGAAGTCTCAAGCAATGTGTCCTCTGATTCATGTGAATCAGACTCCGTAGTTCTTTCAAAAGCCAAATTGGTTCCTATCACTCCCAAATTTTCAAATCCATCCAAAGGAAAATCCTCTGGATCCTCTCCTCATCCTAAGAGAAAACCAATGTTGAATAGAAATCATGTTGTAGATCCCATGGTCGAAGCTAGAAACACTCTCGAAAAGGAAGTCAAAACTAGAGAAGATTCCAGATTCCTTGCAAATTCTAAACCAAGTTCATTTTGAAATCCTTGTGTCTACACTCATAATAAAGACTCCTTTGTTCCTACAAAAATCTTGAAGAGACCTTCCGAATCTTCTATTCGTTTAGAACCAAAAGAAGTCCTTAGCTCCAAAATTCTTGAAGCTCATGTTGGTGTCAACACCAAAACCATCCGTGATACGTCTCCACCACCTCAAAATGTATCATCTCTCTTTATTGCAAAATCTGATGGCACAATTTTTTAACCAAGAATTTCAAAGAACAATGTGTTATTAAATAAATTGACAAGTCCAAATAACATTGTTTCAAAATATTCAAATAAAAATCATGTATGGAAAATCAAAACATCTGTTATCAATACAACTGTCTCGGAGATAAAAAAAAGTGTTCATCCTTTGGATACCAAAGTTCAGAAGAAGTCAGTTCCTAACCCTCAAATAGTTGAATATGATTAATGGATAGGTGAAAAGACTTTAGCTTTCTGTCTTTTTCCAAAGCACTCAACAAATCTCACAAAAAAAACATGTAGTTGTTCCAAAGTCACAATTAAAGTCCAAAGTCCATGCCTATGTCCCAAAATCTAACTCGGAGCCTAAAAGCTCCATTATTCACTAAATTTGTAGGCACTTTGTGCTTCGAAGCAAGAAACAATATGGTATATTGATAGTGCTTGCTCCATGCACATGACGGGCCAGAAGGACTTTCTGCGTGATTTGAAGCTTTCTCCATATGCTGGCTATGTAACATATGGCAACAACTCCAATTCACAAATTCGTGGTTACGGAACTCTCACTAATGGAAAGTTCTCTATTTCACATGTTGCTTATGTAGCTGACTTGAAACATAACTTGATAAGCGTTGCTCAGCTCACTAAATCAAGTCGACGTGTGGAATTTTGCAAAAAATACAGCTATGTGATGACTGAAGACAAAAAAGAATGTTTGATAAAGTCTCTTTGCAAAAAAAACATGTACCCTCTTAACACCAACATGATTATTGGCAAACCTCAACTTTGTCTTCTCTCCAAAGTTGTTCCTGACGTTAGCTGGTTATGGCACCGAAGGCTCGCACATCTGAACTTTCGGTACATGAATGATCTTGTATCAGGAGAAATGGTAAGAGGTTTACCTCTTCTCAAATTTGAAAATGATCATTTATGTGCTGCATGTGAGGATGGTAAGCAATCAAATAAGGGTCATCTTGTCATTATCGAAAAATCCATCTCCGATCCCTTAGAACTCCTACACATTGATCTTTATGGACCATCCACTGTAGAAAGTCTTCATCACAAGAAATACATTCTTGTGATTGTTGACGACTTTACAAGGTTCACCTGGGTCTTCTTCCTAACGCTGAAATCTGAAACAGCCTCTGAGGACATCCATTTTATCAAAGGAATAGATGTTCTCATCAAGCTCCCGGTCAGAAGAATCCGAAGTGATAATGGTTCGGAACTTGTTAACTCCACCATTGAGAAATTTCTCACAGAAAAAGGGATCGACCACAATCTCTCAGCTCCCTACACTCCACAACAAAATGGTGTAGTTGAAAGACGTAATAGAACGCTTGTTGAAGCTGCTCGATCAATGCTAGACTATGCAAACCTACCACTCTATCTTTGGGCTGAAGCTGTATCCACTGCTTGTTTCACTCAAAATCGAAGCATCATCAATCGACGTCTTAACATGACACCGTATGAAGCAATGAATGGTCGGAAGCCAACTATCTCGTTCCTACATGTCTTCGATTATAGATGCTTCATCAAAAACAACCGCGATCAGGTTAGAATGTTCCAACCCAAAGCTGATGAAGTTATCTTTCTTGGGTACTCATCAAAATCCAAGGCTTACAGAGTTCTCAACCGAAGAACTCATGTTCTAGAAGAAAGCTTTGATGTTACCTTTGATGACAACTTCGTTCGGAATTCTGGCCCCCCTCACCTCACTACTCACATTATGGAGTTTGATGCTCCTCCGCCAGGATGTCTGAACCCTCAAACTATTCTCGAAGTTTATTTTGAAACCCTCTTTGGTCCCTCCGAAACCGCACTTGATTACGAATCTCAATCAAAAACATCTCTGATTCAAATTCCTCCTTCAGAAGCCCTAGTTTCTCACAACCTATCCGGTCCTCTTCCGAGCCTGTCAGCATTTGATTCCGAACCATTTCAACCTTCTCAAGTTGAGGGGGAGAATAATGCTAATCCCTCTCGTGAATCAAATATGGATGTCTTCCAAGATGCCACTGCGGAATTTGATGACTCAAATCCTATCAACAATGACGACAACAAAATTTTCTTCTACTTCCCTTCTGATGATGATGTAAATCTCTCTGGTTTAGAAGTTCAGGGGGAGCATCATCGTCAAATTCAAATCATTCAGGCGGACCAACTAAATCCTATTGTTTATATTGAATCAACCGCTGCTCAAGAACTTCCCAAATTGCACGTTTGGACCAAAGTCATCCTCCAAACCAAGTAATTGGAAATTTCAATGCTGGTGTACAGACTCGCTCTACTTCAAGTATCCAAAATGAATGTCATTTATCATCTTTCATTTCAATGGTCGAACCAAAATCAATTAAGGAAGCATTGGAGCATGCTGACTGGATCACAGCCATGCAAGAAGAACTGGCTGAATTTGACCGAAACGAAGTATGGACTCTTGTTCCTCCTCCCCCAAACCACCCTATTGTCAGCACAAGATTGCTATATCATAACAAAATTGACGATGTAGGAGTTATCATCCAAAATAAGGCAAGATTGGTAGCTAAAGGGTTTACTCAAATTGAAGATCTTGACTACGACGAAACATTTGCTCCTGTTTCACGACTTGAAGCTATAAAAATCTTTCTTGCATACGCATCCCACAAAGGTTTCAAAGTTTATCAAATGGATGTTAAGAGTGTCTTTCTTAATGGTGACCTTGAAACTGAAGTATATCTTCAACAACCTCCTGGTTTTATCTATCTCTCATTTCCGAACTACTGCTACAAGCTCCGTAAAGCTGTCTATGGCCTCAAGCAAGCTCCTTGTCCCTGGTACGAGACCCTCAACGACTTTCTTAAATGCTCAGGTTTTCAAAGAGGAATTCTAGATCTGACTCTATTCAGAAGATCAAATGGAAGACATCTCATGTTGGTTCAAATTTATGTGGACGACATCATTTTTGGGTCTACGGACTCATCCATGGTTGAAGACTTTGCTAACTTAATGATCAATCGATTCCAGATGAGCATGAATAAAGAATTAAGTTTATTTCTTGGCCTTCAAGTTAAACAAAATAACAAAGGCATTTTCATCCACCAAGAGAAGTATATTTCTGAGCTTCTCAAGAAATACTCTATGGACTGTTGTGCCTCAGCCAAGGTACCCATGGGTTTCGGTCACAAAATCTTTGCAGACCCTTCGGGTGTTTCTTTAGATGAAAAAGAAGTATCGTGGAATAATTGGATCCTTGCTTTATCTCACTGCAAGTCGACCAGACATAATGCTCTCAACATGCTTATTTGCCAGATTTCAAGTCAACCCGAAGATGTCTCATCTTTTGGGTGTGAAGCAAATTTTCCAATACCTCAAAGGTACAAAGAACCTCGGAATCTGGTATCCAAAAAATGAAAGTTTCCTTCTGCAAGCTTACTCGGATTCAAACTATGGTGGTGTCCAACTTGATAGGAAAAGTACATCAGGAGGATGTGAATTCCTAGGTGATCGTTTAGTCAGCTGGTCCTCCAAGAAACAGAACTGCATTGCTCTTTCTACAGCAGAAGCTGAATACATTGTTGTTGCCAGCTGTACCTCTCAAGTTCTCTGGATGAAATCTCAACTCTTGGATTATGGTTACCGATTTCAACGCATTCCTATCTACTGTGATTCTAAAAGTTCCATAGCCATCTCTCACAATCCAATTCAACACTCCATGACGAAGAACATTGACATCCGGTAACATTTTATTAAAGATCATGTTCTAAATGGCAATATTGAACTTCTTTTTGTTCCATCTGACGACGAAATTGTTGATGTCCTTACGAAGGCATTAGACGAAACCAAATTTAATGGTTTTCTGAACAAAATGGGTATGATGATCCCTGATCCTCAATTCTTTCAAGAGACATATTCTCTTTGATAGAAGTAGTCTGAAGAAATATATGCTTCGAACTCATTTATTTTGTCTTGGAACTATTTTTCCTCTGAATACATAGGATCCTTTTACTTGTCTTTTTTACTAATTATCCCTGAAGTTTCTTAAGCTAAACAGTTTATTCTCTTCTTCTCGATGATCTAGATCAACCATCATCAAATTCACCTCGTCCGGAATTTCAAAAATGCTCCAGAATTTCCAAATCTTGTTCGGAATTTCAAAACGCTCCGGAATTTTCAAATCTTGTCCGGAATTTCTAAATGCTCCGGAATTTTCAAATCTTGTCTGGAATTTCAAAAATGCTCTGGAACATTTCTCACTCCAGAACTACCTCAAAAGAATAAATTCAAAACTTGCCCTTGTACCCATCGGATCTTAGTCATCCTTGATTTACTCATCCGGAATACCAAAAGGTTTGATGATGAACCGTCAGCAACAGTTACTTTTCTGAATCCTTATCCCTTTCTCCTTGATCCTCGATCCATGATTTCACCAACTCTAAAAGCAAACATCGTATCGCCAGTTGCCATTCCCATTTTCAACCTAGAACCACTCAACCTTTCAGGTCCCTGTCACCACAAACCCCAAAAAAGGTATAAACTCATTTAATGCGACCCGTTTAACCTCAGATCCTCATCATTACCTTTATTAACCCGACCCATCTTCCCTTACCTATAAATACTCTCTCGAATCCTTACTTTACCTCTTCACGCTCACTCGACTACAAATCTCTCAAAAACCCTCATTGTTCTACGTGTTCTTCAAGCACTCATCACTCTTCAACAATGGAGTCCTCACAAATCCCAACCAAAACCACTTCCACTCCCAGGAAATTAATCGCCATAAATAAGTCATCCAAATGTTCTAAAGGTTCATCTTCTTCTACAGATCAAGAACCCTTCCTAACAGATACAACCCAACTGTTCTCACTAAACCCATTGGACTCCGATGAATCGATCAGAGTAATGATCGATTTCATCGCTAATCACCCCATATCTGTTCCATTTACCAAAATCCCTGATCCACCACTACCACTTCACCATCTCCACCGTGCATTCACCAGTATCAAGTTTGAACATGGAGTTCTGGAAACCACCATCATTGGAGATCGCCCCATTCCCATCTACAAATCAACATTTCTCAAGGCTATTGGTGTCAAACCTAATCCCAAAGGTTTCAAAATCGTTGAACCAACGTCTGAAGACTTCCAGACCTTTCTACGATAAATAGGATACACTCAAGGCTACCGGGCAAAAGACTTCAAGAAAAGTGTTGTCTCTAGGCTATGGACTGCTTTAATGCATCTCATCATTCGTGGTTTGTCAGGCAAGCACGGAGGAACGGACACCTTAAGTAAGCACTGGCTGAACCTCGTCTTCAGTATCTACTCCGGACGTGATAACGCTGTTGATCTTCCTGAAGTGTTATGGCAAGACTTCTACAAGTTTGCCACTAAGAGAAAACCGAATGAAATTTCGAGCCCTAGATTTTGGGCTCTGACGATCGAACAAATCTTCAAGGAACTCCATGTCCCCATTCTGGTGAACACCATTCCTCCGTAGGTATGTATTTCATTTAAACTTGTCAAGGCTTATAGAATTCCGGACCAATCTTCATTTGGTCCGGTCAGATGACTTCCGGACATAATGTTGGCTATCCTTCCTTCCGAATCTCCTTACTTGAAACAACACTTAGAGACTTCGGTTGTGTTTGACCCAACACAACCTGCCCCGGTCTCTGTTGAATCCACTTCGGAAGAAGCCAAACCTGACAAGTCCGGACCTAAACCCAAAAAATCAGCCAAGAGAAAATATTCTCCCAAAAAGCCAAAATCCAAAAAGAAAACCAAAGTCAGTGCCTCCTCTCCATAGGAGGGCATCTATGACATTCCGGCTGATTCTGGCCATCCGCACACCCCCCCTGCCCACTCATCCGAGGTACCCCTCAATTTTTCAACATCACATGCACACACTCACGGGGAGTCTCTACATAATCCACCCTCACCCTCTCAAAAGGGTAATACAGGTGTTGAACAAAGTTCCTTGCAGCCCCCTGGAACACACCCATGTGTCAAGTTTGATATTCCCATCATTTCTTCCACACACACACACTCTGGAACCATTGTTCTTGACCCCAAGCATCCGGAAGGAGGAGAAGTCCCTCCGACTTCCGACGCCTCAACTGGTCTGATACTCGGAAGGAGTAAAGGACGACCACGGGTAAATGATCCCGATTGGACATATTATGTTAACAGGGATGTATCCAGGCATCCAGATCTCACCAGAGCTCAAGTGGAATCCACTCTTATTTCCATGAGGAATAGGGCAATTCAGAGCAACTTGCCCTATACTCCTCTTACTGACGTTGACGCAGATGATGCACTTACTTCCATGGAACCTCCTATCACCACTCATCAAAGTGCTTTCCATATTGATCCGGAAGAAGAAATTTCCAAAGAAGTATTGCTAGACAATGATGCCAAGCACATTTCGGAATTCACCTTCAAAGCCTCTACTCACTTCCAATCTAAACCATCTGGTTCTAAGTCTGCATATGACTTTGGATCCTTATCCTCCACCTCTCCGGATGATGAATCTCCCTCAAAACATCAGGAAGACAATGCAACCACCAAACCAGATCCTCTAACTCATCCTCACTCTCACAAGTTCTCTCTACAACACTCCGACTCTGATTCGGGATCATCTGCTAGTGATTATGTAAATCCTTTTGCTCTCCTGGAGATCCAAACTAATATCTCTGACACTATGGCAAAAGTGTCATCATTTGAAAACTCCGTCGCTCAACTGAACAACAAACTGGATCAACAAGTCTCCAGACTCGATGCGAAACTTGATGCTATTCTCCACTCTCTCTCCAAATCGTCCGTGCAATCTGTTGCAAAAAGAGAAGCCCAGTTGGACCAATTGATCTCTCTCCGCCTAAAGCACACTGTTGAGCAAATTGATTCCAAATATGATGCTCTTGTCGATAACTACCTCAACACCATCTCCTCCATGCTTAAAGTCCATGATGACTTGGTGACTGCTACCAACGAACTAATCAAGCAGACTCACATTCGCCATGAAAAGCAAATTCAAAGAATGGAGAGAGAGATTAAGAAAAAGGATGAAATGAATATGGTTATTAAACAAGTCCTCATCAAACTTCTTCGATTAACTTGGAACATCGTTGATGTTCCGAACAAGAAGTTTGATGAGATGATTTCTATCCTCAGCACCACCTTCAAACACCTTTCTGCGCAAGCTCCCACTGCTGAAGCCTATGACACTTTGTCTCTTCAACTCACTTCTGGTCTTCAGAAAGTGTTCTCCAAGTTTGATGGTCTCAAGGAATCTTTGTTCCTTGCACCGGTCCGCAGGTTTACCGATGCAAGAGGGGAGAACCCAGTCAACCATGGAAGCCTCCTACTCTGTTCTCTCTCCGAGATGAAGAAGAGTCAAACGACGATGAACTTCAGATTCTCTCTGGATCTCATCCTAAAAATGCCAAAGAGGAAACAAGTGAAGATGAAAACGAATATGTCCCTGATGACGCTCCTAAGAGCATCCTCGTTCTTCAATCTCCCAAGTTGTCTATTCTGAAGGTTATCTCTGAAGAACAAAAGAGGATATGGTCCTCAGTCTCTTGGCCATCCTCACTTCCGAAAGTATTTGACCAAGTTGTCAAAATGGCTAACGCCAAATCTCTTCTAACCGTCCAAGCTTTCCGGGCTACTCCTTCAATACAACTTCCTATTCCAGAACCCAAAATTGCTCCAATTGATCAGGGCTCTCCACTCCAGACCCCTGATGATATTCCAGAAGAGCCACTCCCAAATCCTACTCCGGAATTTACACTTGATGAGAATATGAAGATGGTTATCTCTGCTCTTCATAAAAACAAAGGCAAGAAACCAATGAAAACTGAATAATCAGCCTTGCACTCTGGACCTCCTCTCAAACACAAACATGGATGGTCTCAGGAGGAAATTAACCAAGCCCTTGAAGAAAGCATCTGGATTCAGGCTCTGCAAAGATAATCCTGACCCATTGCGTGGGATATCTCCTCTTTGCGTTAAGGCATCCTCCAAGATCACCAAATCATTCTAGTCATGTCCTATGACATTCCTACAAGTGATTTTGAGCAACTGGATCTTCCTCTCTCTCCCTATAGCAAATATTACACCAAGTTCGCTCCGCTCCATCCCACAGATTCTCCTAAAGTAATCATCTGAACATAAATAGAAAGACTTGATACGTTCTACTCTAAGAATGCCTTTCCATTCAAGGACGTATGGTCAAAGAAGAGAATTACTCAGGTCTCGGGCTTCAGAAGAAAAATTCTGGAAAAGGTTGAACTTAAATATCCATTGTTCCGGTTTCATATTTTCCGGAACAGACCTATTCCCCGGACTCTTACCGATGCGGATTTCCCCTCCATGAATCCGAATGATATTCTTACCCTAGCCGCATACTTCAAAGAAAATCAAAAGGATGACCGCAGTATGGGAGCCTATCATGCTGCTCTATGCTTCTTAAAAGATTATGTTGCAGAGTTCAGCCGAAGAGACTATGAACTTGCTCACCTCTACGGAACAGAACAATTTGTTCCGAAAATTGACTTCATCCTTCCGGAAGCTGAACTCCCTTCTGATGGTCCCATTAAAGAGTTTGTTCTAGGGTTTGTCTACACTACAAGAAAAACAAACAAGGACTGCTTTCGAGTTCTATACAAACACCTGATCCCTACCAAAGCTCTGAAGAAGTTAATTTCGAGTGCATCCAAGTCTGATGCTCCGAAACACATTAAGGTAATGTTTGTGAGTCAGCTGACATGGTACGTTGAGGTCTGAGAGTGGCTGTTTCGAGCCTACACCTTCATAAAGGAAGAAATGAACTAAACTTGATGGATTGCTAAGTTTACTTAAGGGGAGATTATTGGAACCTGAAAGTGAACCTCTAGCAATCCTTGATACTAATTCCGAAGTGTGTTTGGTTCCAGAAAGGTAGATACTCCGGAAGCTGTCCGGAGCTGAAGAAAAGAAGTAATGGAGAAAGGAGAAAAGAAACCCATTCGGGAGTATCTCTCACGTCCGAAATGCTTGCAGATCCGAAGGATGCTATTTTGTCTCTTGTCATTTGTTATATTTGTATTGATGTAACATCTCATAGGACCTAGCTTTTTGTAATCATATACAATCAGAATGTCAGAAATGGTTCTTTTGTCCAGTCCTATGTAAGTTACTTGGTTAATTCATTGTAATACTCTCTCCTATATATAGGAGCATTCAATACAAGTCAATGACGGATATTTTCTCTCACTTTTTGGCGTATTATCTTTATCACATCAAAAACATTCTACTTGTTCATTTATTGTTTTTTCCCTGATCATTATCTACTTATTCATACTTAATGTCTTGATCATTTGTTGAACTAATTATCTAAGATGTGACTGGTCTTTCCAGCCTTGACTTGAACATCTATTTGAAAGCAGACATTAATCTCAAGCATTCACTCAAGGTTTGAGTTCTCAAACCTTGTCCCTGCGCAAAGATCTTGTTCTCTCATCCACTAGACTATCTAGAAAAGTTCATGATCGTAATCTATACTCCGGTAGATGACTGGAACATCGACAACTTCATGGCCTCTCATCATTTTATTTCATCACACATCCACTATTTCATCTACCCATGTTTAACCAACATATTTGTAGATAAAAATACATATACATTTTAAATCATTCTAAACATGTATAAAACATTCAGTCAACCTTCCATATCAAATAAACAAACAATATATATACTCATATCACGTATTTTATATAAAATACTTCATATGTATGTGTAAGATGAAAGTGACTATACAGTCACTTGATAAGATGGTGATTGGACAACACTTCGTTCCTTAAAACAATATTTTTCGATGAAACCTGGAGGGTTGCTCAAAAACCGGGCTTTGCGCGGGCAGAGTTTCGACTAAAAAAACTCTTTTTGTCGGAGACTTCAGGCTCTCCGGGTCTTTCTTCTAGTGCTAGGAAGGTACCCTAGGTTTCGGGGGGTTTTAGTGTGACTTAAAATAAAGTTTAGGGTGGAAGAGTGAAAATTTTGTATACCAATTTGGCGTGACTTGGTACGCGGGGCGTACTGCTATATGCTAAGCGTACCTTCGTACGTTGCGCGGGGGAGCAGGGGGTACTTTGGATGTGTCATCGACGTGTCAAACATGCATAGGGTATGTCGTGGCCACTTCTGGACTAAGCAAAATGTGAGATTGTTGGGCATACAGATCTCGTATGATGGGCGTACCTCGATACACTTAGCGTACACCTTCGTACACTTGGTGTTCCTCAAGCCTCAAAGTTTGTGCCCCGAACTTCAAAATTTCATAAATTTCGCATACGAGATCCGTTTTCGACGCTCGTTATATCCACCCGTAGGTAAGACCATGCTATACAACTTCCGTTTACACTCGATCGGCTAATTTGTTCTTTATTTTTAAAGATATATTTTAATTGGCCAGGACATGAAAAGTCCGTCAAAAATTCATAACTTCTTCATCCGACATCCATTTTTGTTTGTCTTTTGCTGTTGAACTACTATCTATGAGATCTTCAATTCTTGTTTAGGTTATGTCGGATAAAAATCGCTCGATCTATAATTCGAATTTTGGGCTGCATACTGCTATGTCAAATCTTATAAAATTCATAACTTCCTCATACGAAGTCAGATTTGGACATTCTTTTTATATGTGCTCTCAGTTTAACGTATACTACGACTTTCATTTATATTGCTCAGGCTAAAAACCATTTTATCGTAAACTTGCTTTTCACCTCACACAGCGTCGTGTCGGTTCTGTCGCGAAACTTCGACATGTCATAACTTCCTTGTTATAACTCAGATTTCGACGTTCTTTATATATCCGGAATCCTTGTTACGACCACTACAACTTTCTTCATAGATGTCGGTTTATAAAATTTTACTTTTGATGCTTAATTTATCCTTAATTTTTATGTATCATCATAATTAAGTATAAAGCACATAATACTCAAATAATTCATTTTTATTACTTCAAAACGAGTTACAAAGGTTGATCTAGACTATTACATCATCTTTAATGCTTAGCCCAGAAACTCGGGCATTACAAAACAAGAGATCCAGAACCTTCCTAGAAGGTGGTGGATAGAATTCGTAAGAATAATTTGGGTTTCTAGGTTATCCCATATGGATAATTACCAATTTGAATTAATAATATTTTATTCAAATTAGGGTTATCTATTGTACCCTATATGCACTTTAAATAGACCTCTACGGCTTCACATTTTCATCCACTCTAAACCCTAGAAGGATAGCCGAAAATCTCAAGCCTCCTCCCCTCTCTCCTCTCTCATCCTCTTGCTTAGTTTGGGTGTGATCTACTAGAGGTGTAACACTGGTGACGCTTGCTCTCAAGGTTGAAGAAGACTTGGATTTTCATTGTTATTACAACATAACAACCAGAGGTATGTTACTAACCCTAGTTATGATTTTGTAAATTATACCAGTACAATTAGGCTTTTCCATTTGATGTTCAAAAGTTGTATGTTCAATTAGAGAAAACATAGATCAAAGCAATTAAGGTTGCATGCACATATATGATTGTTTGTTATGATCAAAACCTATCAGTGGTATCAGAGCATGTTTGTTTTCTATTGAATTTGATTGCAATTGTATGAATTTGATCAATTATGGTTTATGGAAAATAAACCCATTGGACTTAGGGTTTTCGAAATTAAGGTTTCTTCACCCTAGATTTCGAAAATTTGGATAAAACATTTTAAAGCCTCTCCCTTGGCTTACAACTTTCGAAAATTAAGGTTTCCTAAACCCTCTTGATTTCCGAAACATGGCAAGGATTGAAATCCCTACCTTCCTCCCCAAGCTTTGATAGTTTTGAAAATTAGGGTTTCATGATAGGGTTTTCTTATTTTTGGTAATTATCTCTTTATGTGATTAATTAGATAATTATAAATTTTGTATTATCCCTCCCATGATTTTAGAAATATAAGGGGAGAGGATTAGCTTAAATTATTTTGATTAATTTAATTGGATAATCCTTTTTGGGTCTAAAAATTGGTTTATACTTTGCTTTTCTAAGAATTTATTGTTTTTAGTCTTGGGAAAAAATAGTTTTGTGTTTATTTGTAGCTTGGACCGAAAACTTATGTGTTTTTGGTCTGGGTATTGGGCTTGGGCCTTGGCCTTAGGTCCATATTTAGAAATAGTCATTAGGGGAGTGTTTACTGGGTGTCTATATTGTACAAAGGAGCGGAGGGGTGTTCTAGAGGAGCATGCATTCATTCATTTCATATCATTTTCTAGAGAGAGAAACTAGAGAGAAGTGTGTGTGTGTGTGTGTGTGTGTGAATCTTATGTTGGATCATCATTCATATGATTAATACATTCAAGATTCATCAAGTTCTTCATGTTCGTCTTCTCCATTCTATCTTGTATCATCCACTTGATTGGGATTCTACACCATCAAGTGGATCGAATCGATACATCAAGCGAATTTAGGGACTTACAGTTGGTATCAGAGCTTGGATTGTATCAATTATTTTGGCATGATCTTGAGCGTTTTTGGACCTTTTCTTGAAGGATTTGGCATTTTTAATTAGTTCTTGAAGGAATATTGGGGGTTTGTTCTTCGTGTTTTTCATAAAAATGAGTTTTTGATTGATTTTTGGATTCCAAAAGTGAAAAAATCGCGTTTTTTGGTCGTAACCAGCAAGGGTGTGGCGGCGGAATTTGGTCAGTAGCTAAAGTTTGCGGTAGGAAACAAGATTGTTGTCAGGTAGAGCGTCTCTGCGTTTGCGGTGGAGCATGTCCGAGTTTGCGATGGAGCGTGCTTCGTAGGTTTTCGGTTATGGACAGTTTTTGGTCCAAAGCGTTTACTGCCGAATTCGGTTTTCGGTGTGAGGTCTCGCACGTGTTCGGTTAGCAGCGTATATACAAAAACTGGGTGGAACAAGGATCGAACTGGCATCTCCCACACACACAACCTACCATCTTACCACTCGGTCTAGTATACCACATGTTTAACATTTTCCCGGTTTAGTTCAAGTAGCCTCGCATTTTCGGTTACAATTTCAGATTTTTGACATTTTTAGCCCAAAAATCAATTTTTCGAATTTTAAAGTTTCGTTTTCAACCCAAAGCTTTGACATTTAATTTTTGACTTTGTAATTTGACTTTTGACCTTAAAATTGACTTTGACATCCAAGTTTGACCTTTGACTTTAAACTTTGACTTTCTTGTTTAACTTTCAAATTTCCACGGTTGGCTTTTCGGTTTGACATTTAAGTTTGACTTTTCAAGTTCGACTTTTTAAACTTGACTTTTAAGGTTGAATTTCAAGGTTTCGAGTCAAAGGGCATTTTTGGTAAACACTGAGTTCCTCAAACACCAAAGTCAATGAAGTTTCATGTTCTCAAACTAGTGAAGCTACTATTAAGTTTCTCCGAGATGAAATCAATTTATTAAAAAGAGAAAATGAGGACCTTAAATATGAAGGCTATACTCTTAGGAAAGGTCAAAAACCCTTAAAAGCACAACTAGAAGCCAAAACCAAGGACTTTGGAAAACTTCAAGAAGAATATAGCAACAAATGTGTGAATTATACCTATGTTAAGGAACAACTTGCTAACTTGACTACCGAACTTGATGCATTAAAAGCTAAATATAAAGATGTTGAATTCAACTTTATGAAATTTAATGTGTCATGTAAGGTAGTTGAATCCATGATAGAAAAACAATTAACATTTAAAGTTAATCAAACTAAGGGTCTAGGGTATCACAGTGTGCCACCTCCTTTAAGTAACAACTATAAACCACCCCTTGAGACCGACGATGAAGAAATACCTGCTTAGTGTGGCTAAACCACCATACCAGCCTCAGTTAAGACTGAACAATCAGGGCCAACAGAGAGTGTTGAGGTAAAGGATTCTAATGTTTCTACTTCTTGTGCAGGTAAAGTAGTGGAAGAGGAGGACAAGGAGAATAGAAACAATTCTAGTTCTGATGATTTTGTTAACAGTCAAACAAACGCCTCCTTGAACTATGAATATGTTGCTTCTAACTCAGTTACTTCTTATCAACCTGCTATTGGTAAATACAAGCCACCAAAACAAGTGAAACAGACGGCTTATTGTATGTGTGAATGCGGGAACAATAAGAAACGAGGCAAGGGCACGCCACCAGGGGCAGGAAGAAACAATTCCTACATGAAGAAAAACACATGTTTTCACTATGGAAAACCTAGACACATTGCCATAAATTTTCCAAATCGTGCATATGTTCCCTACTATGCACAAGGATGGCAGAATGCGCCAAGAGGGAGATCTTACAAAAGAAACCCTTCGAGGTCACGTTCAAACAATGGTGACTGGAACGCCAAAAGGGCCAAGAATCAAACTCCCAAGAACAAGAAGGGAATGTCAGCCAAGAAGCCAAATTCAAGAGATGCTCCAGTGAAACGAAGACCGATTAGGCTAAAGTCATCTCGACGATTGGCTTCAAGTTCAAAAACAAGTGTTGAGGCATCCATCCGATCAAGTATGAAATGGGTTAAACTCGACTATAGATGGGTACCAAAGGTTCATACTCTCAAATATTGTAATGATTCTAACATTTCTTCATCTTCTGTTTTTGATAAGCAGGATATTGTTGGGTTTTGAGCATTCTAACACTCCTATGTGTACATGCAACCCTAAATACCTTGGATCTATGTTTTCTCTATTATACATACAAGTATGAACATCCAAGGTATTATCCTAATCTAGCATACAAATATATAATGAATATAACAAGATAGAATACATACCTCTTTCATGTAGAAAGTCTTCATGAAGCTTGAGTGCCAAGTGCCTCAAGTGTGACACCTCAAATGGTTCACACAACACCAAATACACTTGGAATGACTTGAGAGAATTCTACACTTCATGAAAATCGGCTAGCCCTTATTTTACACACATTAGAGCCGATTTTGGTAAATAATATGATGCTTATATAGTGTGTTACAATTAGGGTTACACCAGGTAAACCTTAATTGTCATGACCTTTCATTTCCATGACCCATGGGTTATGTAACCTTCATGGAGCATCTTATGGGTGTAACCCAACTTGATTATCCATGGGGCTTTGGCCTACTATATAAGTCATGGATGATTTGCACAATCAACCCATATATTTAATTAGTCTTCTTTTGATCACATAATTAATTCTAAATTAATTCTTGATCAATACTAATTAAATATTATTATTCTTATTATTAATATACTAGGACTTATAATATATTAATAACCATAAGTGTCTTATTTCTCTCATTTAGTCTATCAAAGTGCATGATGCCATGCAACCCAAATGGACCATGCCGGGTCGGGTCAAGTCTTACCAATTATAGTTATGGACTTAGACATTAATCCAACAGATATGTCATGGGAGAGAGCACCATGCACAGATGACAAAGGTCAACCTAGTTTCAAATGGACTGGGTTCCAAAGACCAATTAATCCCGCGCTCTACATTGGAGCAGCTATGGAGGCATATCATCAGACTTCAGTTTGTTGATAATGGCTGTTCCAACCACATGATAAGGAACATCTCTCAACCTTACAACACTTAGAGCTTTTAAGTGAGAGTATGTGACCTTTGTGGGAAATGTAGAAAGGAAAGGGTCACACATGGCGTTTGTTCTTGACGATGTGAAGAATTTTCAGATTTGTTCTGAGATTGAAATATGCGTGCTTTTCTCAGACCTTCTGGATGCAAATTCAATTGGCGAATTATCGTTTGAGTTTTCTTCTCGATACTCCTAAGGTTTTCTTAAAATGATTCGTTTCAGAGACAAATTTTTGTTACACTTTTATTCTGTCTTATTTCTTCTCCATGCACAATTTAAAGGGGAGAAATAAAAAAAAATACAAATATGTATATATATATATATATATATATATATATATATATATATATATATATATATATAATCAAAAATACAAAAACATGTTTTCTTTCATAAGTATTTTTGGGAAGTGATATGAAGTCTAGTGCTAAAGGGAAATCTGAAATTTGTGTAATGCACTAAAGCCAAATTGTCTAGACTCTGTGCTCAATGTGCTGGTAGGCACTAAGGATTCAAAAGGACTAGACTTATATTGACAAATGAAAGGACTTGACAGTATGGAGTTAGATAGTTTCATTTGGACTGACAATACGGCGCTTGGGTAGATTGAGCAGTGAGATAAACATAGGAACCTGGAAGATACACTAAAATTTAATTAACTAGAACTGTGGCTCAACATTTTTTTGATGTACGGACTAATGTCCTTAAGTCTGGTAGTGATAGGGAGACTGGGGGGTTCTGATAAAGTAGATTTGTAAGAAATTATTTTCTTACTTTCTATCTGTCAGTCATATGTTGTCTCCTTTGCGTGATTGGAACATATCCGACCTGGAATGCAACATATACAACTCTCTCTCTCTCTCTCTCTCTCTCTCTCTACACATCCCCCTATCTATGAAATTCTTTCTATCTGTTAGCCATATGCTATCCCTTCTGCATGATCGGAATATTCGACCTGGGACACAGCATCTGCACCCTACTATCTCTCAGTCCCTCTATCTATGTTAGCCATATTTGTTCCCTTTGCGTGATTGGAAGACATCCGACCTAGGATACAACATAGCATTTCTATATCTGAATTCTTTCTTAATGATTGAATAATCACCTTAAGCAAGGAGTTTTTTGGAAGTTCTTGGTTACTGGGGTATATCGGGAAGTGGGAAACACGTTCTAGTGCATCTAAAATTGAAGCATTTAATTGGTTTTCTATAGATCTTGTTGTTGAATTTTAGTGGACAACAATATCCTTGGTCGTTGCTAGCCAAATGATCCATTTAGGAATATATATCACAATGACTTGTCACTTATAGTTTGTCCAATTTATCAAATATCATTTGTCACTTATCATTTGTGTTTAAGAGGATCACAATACCAGTGATTGACCATATCTAAACATGCAGGTGTGTGTTGATAAATGATATTGAATTCCCTGACAACTTTGATCACAAAAGTCTTAATTTTAGCTATTATTTTTTTCGGTTAAATTTGTTCATAGTTTTCCTCTATGCACAAATTTAGGGGGAGAATTAAAAATTTTAAAAAATCAAACAAAAATCAGAAAACTAAAAATCCAAAAATTATTGTTATTTCTGTTTTATTTCTTTTTCAGAAAAATAAAAAATCCAAAAATATTTTTGTTTCTGTTTTTTTTTTTCAGGAAATATGAAAAATACAAAAATATTGTGTGCTGAGCTTGTTTTTTAGTTTGTTTTTATCTCAAAATTTTATTTGTCTTGAAAAGTGAATTCAAATGTAGATGAGACTCATGGAGACTGTATCGAGAATTTCTGAGCCACTGCTTCATTCATGATCATTGAAGAATTCTCATTCCAAGGCACAAGTAATGAAGATTATTCTTTCAACATACAATCTTTCAACCCCAGAAGCAAGGTGAAGCGGTTTCTTGAAGATTATGTGACAGATTGCATTGAAGCCTCCTCAATCAATTTGGTGCTATTTATGAACCTGCTGAAGTGATATAGAAGAATCGGTCTCTCTATCATTCTCTCCAAAGATTCTCAAGTTGAAAGTGTTGATTTTCAAGAATCTTTTTAAGAAGCCTCCACACCCAACTTGCGTTCAAAGTCAATTTTTTTAAGAACTGCCCAACTGTTCAAGATGAAGTCACTCATTTAGAAGATGCATTTGCTCATCTTGAAGTCGTGAAAAATTGAAGATTAATGTTGAATCCAAGCTCATATTGAAGATTGACAAGCAAAGAAAGTTACAATTTTAGGGGAGTTTGTTGGGTCAAAAGAAAAGAAAGCTACAAAACAAGGGGGAGGTTGTTGGGTCTGAAAATTGGTTTATACTTTTGTTTTCTAAGCATTTATTGTTTTTACTCTAGGGCGAAAATAGTTTTGGGTGTATTTGTAGCTTGGACCGAAAACTGATGTGTTTTTGGTTTGGGTATTGGGTTTGGGCCTTGGTCTTAGGTCCATATGTATAAATAGTCATCAAGGGAGTGTTTAGTGGGTGGCTATATTATACAAAGGAGGCGAGGAGTGCTCTAGAGGAGCATTCATTCATTCATTTCATATCATGTTCTAGAGAGAGAAACTAGAGAGAAAAAGTGTGTGTTTGTGTGTGTGTGTGTGAATCTGATGTTGGATCATCATCCATATCATAAATACATTCAGGATTCATGAAGTTCTTCTTCTTCTTCTTCTCCATTCTATCTTGCATCATCCACTTGATTGGGATTTCGCACCATCAGGTGGATCAGATTGATATGTCAAGCGATTTTGGGGACTTACAATCCTCAACTGTTTTAATAAATTAATTAAAGGTTTAATTAATATATAATTATTAAATCAATTTCATTTAAAATTGAATTAAACTGTTTTAATTTCGAAATTTGAAAAGATTATAAAACCCTAGTATTTTGAAAAGTTTAAAATACACCTTATACTACATGTAAAATTAAATGTTTTATATTTACTATATGTATAAGACTAAGTTAGTCAAGCCACCAGTACGTCTCATTCACGAAGCTAATCTATAAGGGGGGTGTAACATCGTAATTTTCAAGACCAAAAATTTCGTTTGCAAATTAGTAATTTATAAAATCGTTTACTAAAAACATTGACAACATCATTTCAATCCATAAGCTATCATGAACATGGTTAAAAACCATTACATCGATCAATAGTATAAATCAGAGTACAATCCCAGAAAACTCTTTGCGGAAATCATGTGTGTGTGGGATGCGCTGCGATACCGCCGGCTCCTTCCACTTGGATGAAGAGGTTGTGACACCCAATTTTTTTTTTGTAAAAATTTTAAACTTTTAAAACCCATCTTAAATTAAATTAAAACAACTGAAATAGTCATAACATAATCCATCAACTTAATAACCATATAAAATAAGTGCGGAAGTAATAATAATAATAAGGTCCCAACAAAATAACTAGTAGCGATGTCCCGATGCTCCATGTCAAGCCTTAGCCTCTTTAATCTTAACACCTGAAAAGTTATAAGGGAAAAACGTAAGCACGAAGCTTAGTGAATTCAAACACAGACATTGTACTAACATTCATATTTACTAGCCCTAATCCATTTCCCAATTATAATGATAAAGACAAAGAACGAATCAATGTCTATATTACGAGAAGGACTTGTAGGTTTGAACCGCACCGGGAAGATCCCGTATCATTTGGCCCTAATCACCGCACCTCACGAAGAGTATTACGTTGGTGATCTTACCTACCCACCGCACCGGTAAATCCGTATCCTTTGGTGGTGTCCCCATATCCATAATTAGTTACATACAGTGCACATGTACGAATTAAAACAACACTTATATAGTATAAATTCAAATAATCACACACGAGCTAACTAGCAAACACAATCATCAATACAAAGGTGTGAGAGAACTCACCTTGAGTGATTATTAAGGATGGCTAACAATAAAATAATGCTACCAAGCTTGAGCAAACTTCAAAAACCTCACCTAAGAAGGACTAAAGGTTAGAAAGGAGAAGTAACGAAGCTATGAGTTGAGAAAAGAGTAATCACAGCAAGGTCTCTAAAACAGACCTGCTGTTCAAAACGGATTTACTCCAAAATCTAAAACAGAAACATAGCTTTAACTAAATTTTATAGGAAACTATGATTGCTCTGGATTCCACAACTATAAAGAACTCATTCTAACTCCAAAATATGAATTAAATATGAATTTTACAAAATGGTGTATCACTTCTGTCTCCAACAATAGAGTCAAGTGATGTTGGCCAATTCTACCCAACTTGTGAGTAGAATTAGTCCAAAAGAAAATTAAGAGAAGTAAAGGACATACAAGTGAAAGTCTCAGAGTTGGAATTGAATGAAAAACATCTCTCAAACTCCAGATATAAAATTCACATTGTGGACAATCACAGCACTAGCAAAAGCTGGTGACTGCCCACTGACCTGGAGTGTGGATCCATTATAACCAATTTATAATTGGAAATAACACCCCATATTCTCCAGATCTTAAATTCATAATATAAGGAACATATAGAAACTTGGAATCACTCTGGATCCTTTTCCAAGCCTTAGAAATGATGAAAACAAAATGACATATCAGAACAGACCCGGATCAGACCTAACAGCAAAGATGCCATTCTTTCACATAGATAAAGCCCTTATCAGTGAGGTTGGCCTTCTTAAGAAAGTTAGCCAACTCAATTTGTGAACTTTTGGAACTGGTTTGGGGTCCGTTTGAGTTCTAGAACTCCAGATATGATTTTTACGAAATGACTACAGGTCTGATTGAAAACAGAATCATAGCCACCCGTGATTCCTTTTTGGCTTATCCATCCTTCTCCTTTTGAAACACATTTTAAGATGTGTTCATCATCCCAATTCAGTCCACATGATAATGGTGGTACTAAAAAGGGTTAGGGATCATTAGGATTTCATTTAGCCTCAAGGATGTAATAATAATCAACATGAAAATAAACATAAGCACATAAAATCATCATTCTCCCTTTTAGGGTTTCCATGATCTTTTGCCACATGTAATCCCCTAGATCCATCATCCACCATATATGGGGTGAAGATAGGATCTTGAGATGATGTATAACATACAATTACAAATAAAATAAGAAGGAGAAGAGGTGAAGATGAAATCTTAAAACTAGAACAAGGTTATGAATCAAGTTGTAAGAAAGGATAAGGAGGTTCATACCAATACGAATCAAGGCTGGAAATGAACACGAATTAAGCTCCAAACAGCCCCTTGGCTGCTCTTGATCCCAAAGAGAGAGAGAGAGGGACGATTTTTGAGAGAGAGGGAGGGTTTAGAGTGTTTTCCTTGTGTGTGTTCCAAATGATTCAATTTACACATTAAGTACTATTAACTAAATGGACATTGCAAATAGGCCCATAGCCCATGGACTTCAAAAAGGAGTTTACAAGATGATCAAAAGAGTCCAATAACATAAAAAATCAGACATTGGTTAAATAAATTAACCCAAGGTTACAAGGATAATTAAATTAAAATAACCAAACGTACCGAGAAAACCCGGGGCGTTACAACTCTCCCCCACTAAGAACGGACTTCGTCCTCGAAGTCAACACCTAGAAACAGATCCGGATAATGAGTCCGCATCTCGCATTCCGGTTCCCAAGTCCATTCCGAACCCTTCCTATGTTGCCATTGCACCTTAACCAGGTTTATAGTCTTGTTGCGGAGAGCTTTCGTCTTTCGTTCTAAAATAGCGATTGGTTTCTCAACATAAATGAGACGCTCGTCAATTTGTATGTCCTCCAGTGGTATCACAACGGTCTCATCAACAACGCCTTTTCGTAACTGAGACACATGGAACGTACTATGAATTAGACTAAGCTCGTCAGGAAGCTCTAAACGGTAAGCCACCTTCCCCACACGAGCTATGACCTTGTAGGGTCCAATGAATCGGGGTCCGAGCTTTCCCCGCTTCCGAAATCGAATCACACCTTTCCAGGGGAAACTTTAAGCAACACATAATCTCCCACCTGGAACTCAAGATTGGAGCGTCTTTTGTCGGCATAACTTTTCTGACGACTGCTCGCTGTGACCAAATGATCCCGAATCACTTGGATTTTCTCCATAGTCTGTAGCACGATATCGGTACTCCCAAGTACCCTCTGCCCAACCTCGCCCCAACAAACGGGCGTCCTGCACTTCCTCCCATACAAGGCTTCATACGGAGGCATTTTAATCCTCGAGTGATAGATGTTGTTATAAGAAAACTCAGCTAGAGGTAGATGGTCATCCCAACTACCCCCAAAATCAATCGCACAAGCCCTAAGCATGTCCTCCAAGGTCTGAATCGTCCGCTCACTCTGCCCGTCTGTCTGCGGATGGAAGGCGGTACTAAAATGTAATCGTGTGCCCAATTCCTCTTGAAACTTCCTCCAGAACCGAGAGGTAAATCGGGTGTCTCGATCGGAGATGATAGAAACGGGCACCCCATGTAATGAGACAATCTCCCGAACAAAGATCTCGGCTAATTTCTCCGCCGATGAGCTCTCCTTTATAGCCAGAAAGTGAGCACTCTTAGTCAAACGATCAACAATCACCCATATCGTATCTGATCCTCGGGCAGTTCTAGGAAGTTTTGTAATGAAGTCCATGGTTAGATGCTCCCATTTCCATTCAGGAATCTCCAATGGTTGCAACTTCCCATGCGGTTTCTGGTGTTCCGCCTTGACCTTTCGACAGGTCATACATTCTTCCACAAATCGAGCCACATCATTCTTCATTCCATGCCACCAGTAAGCCTCATGAAGGTCCCGATACATTTTAGTAGCACCAGGATGGATAGAAAATTTTGACTTATCAGACTCATCCATTAGGGTTTTCCGATTTCCCCCGGTATATGGAACCCAAATCCTACCGTAGCGAGTCAGCAAACCACGCCCGTCTCGTTCCATCTTAGGCAACTCTTTCCCAATCTTCTCACGCCTGATGTTTTCCTCTAGTATTGCCGTGTTTTGGGCGTCCCGGATTAGATCTAACAAACACGACACCATCGTGATCCGCAGACACTTAGCTCAAATCGGTTCGGCAGATTGTTTATGACTGAGAGCATCAGCTACCACATTAGCTTTACCAGGGTGGAAGTGAATTTCACAATCATAATCTTTTACCACATCCAACCCTCGGATCTGCCTCATATTCAAATCCCGCTGCTCGAACAAATATTTTAGACTCTTATGGTTAGTGTATATGATAAACTTCACTCCATAGAGATAGTGTCTCCAAATCTTAAGAGCGAAAACAACAGCCCCAAGCTCCAAATCATGAGTGGGGTAGTTTCGTTCGTGGGGTTTCAGCTGTCGGGAGGCATAGGCTATCACCCTATCTCATTGCATTAACACGGCACCAAGACCTTGAAGCGATGCATCACAGTAAACCACCATATGCTCAACCCCATCAGGTAAGGCCAAAATCGGAGCTTCACACAATCGTTTCCTTAACTCATCAAACGCCAGTTGCTGCTCCGGGCCCCAAACGAATTTCATTGATTTCTTGGTCAATCGGGTGAGTGGTAAGGCGATTTTAGAGAAATTTTCAATGAACCTCCGGTAATAACCGGCTAAACCCAAGAAACTGCGAATTTCAGAAGGTGTTTTCGGAATCTTCCATTGCTTAACCGCATCAACCTTGGCTTGATCGACCTTGATACCTTGTTTGTTTACCACATGCCCCAAGAACTGAACTTCTTCCAACCAAAATTCACATTTTGAAAATTTAGCATAAAGCCTTTCTCTTGCCAGAGTTTCCAGAATCTCCCGAAGGTGTTGCTGATGCTCCTCTTTGCTCTTAGAATAGACTAAGATATCATCTATGAACATTATGACTGAACGGTCAAGCATCAGGCTACACACCCGGTTCATGAGATCCATGGACGCTGCGGGTGCATTGGTGAGCCCAAAAGGCATCACTACGAATTCAAAGTGCCCATATCGAGTACGGAATGCTGTTTTCTCAATGTCTTCTTCACGAACACGCATCTGATGGTAACCGGAACGTAAATCAATCTTGGAAAACCAAGATGCTCCCTGAAGCTGATCGAAAAGATCGTCAATACGTGGCAACGGGTACCTATTCTTTATCGTGCGCTTGTTTAGCTCCCTATAATCAATACACATTCGCTGGGATCCATCTTTCTTCTTCACAAAGAGAATAGGAGCACCCCAAGGCGATCAGCTTGGCCGTATAAACCCTTTATCACTTAGATCTTGAAGTTGATCTTGGAGCTCTTTCATTTCAGGTGGTGCCAAGCGGTAAGGAGATTTCGCTACCGGAGTCGCACCTGGCACCAAATCAATGCGAAACTCCACTTATCGAACAGGTGGCAAGCCAGGGAGTTCCTCCGGAAAGACATCGCTAAATTCGGAAACGATAGGAACGTCGTCTAGTGCTATAGCAGAAGAGCAAGAAGCCATAGCCAGGCGGGGAATGTCCCCCTGAATAATAAGTTCTCCACCTCTAGGGTTTCGAGCACGAACTTGCTTCTTACGACAGTGGATTTCCGCATCAAATGCATCAAGCCAATCCATGCCTACGATAACGCAGAGCTCTCGCATCGCAATAGGGATAAGATCAATGGGGAATTCAACTCCAGAAAACTCGAGAGTGTAACCTCGATAAACATCGGTGACATAAATAGTACGGTTGTCGACAACATCGACAACCATTGGGTGAGCCAATTTTCCGATACTACGCCCCAAATGATTAATAAACGTGTGAGATACAAAAGAATGGGTAGCACCGCTATCAAACATAACAACATCGGGCTTGGAATCTAGCAAATAAGTGTCTGCCACTGTCGTTGTAATCACCGGCTCCTCCACAGTCATCTGGTGAGCACGACCTCGTGTCACCATAGTGGTTCCCTTAGAGGATGATGCAATTGCAGGATTTGTACCCCTGTCTCCTTTACCAGTCTTCAACTTCGGGCATTCAGGCTTCTTGTGTCCCGTCTCGTTGCAGTGATAGCAGACGGGAACTGCAGAAGTAATATGAGGTACTGCACTCGCAGGGGGATCCCTACAATTTTTCCAATGATGCCCTGGCTTTTTGCAGTTGTAGCATATCAACATATTTTTCTCACCCTGGAGACGTCCTATACTCATACCTTGACTTACTACCCTGCTTTTGCGTTTTCTGGGCATCTCTGGATGTCTTGGAAGAGGTGTCATTGGCCTTCCTCTTGGACTGGGTCAGCAACTTGATTTCCCTCCTCCTCGCTACATTCATGATCGCAGATAAAGTCGAGAACTCATGCATGCTAACGAATTCTCGAATCTCGATACGTAGGATGGCCGTGTACCAGCAAACGAGGGGCAAAAAGATAGCATCTCCAAGAACTTGGCGTTCAGGTCACTAACGGATTCGGTAGTCTGCTGTAAGGCCATGAACTCTTGCTGCATCCGCTGCTGCTCCACCTTAGGCACATATTGTGCCTCGAACCTCTCCACAAATTGGGCCCAAGACATGGCCCTCACTTAGTCTTCGTTCAATAGAGCGGTGATGGCGTTCCACTATGTCTTTCCCCTTTTTCACAGGTGATTCATGGCGATCACTGCTTTGTACTAGTCCGGACACCCAACACTTATGAAGGCGCCCTCAACATCTGACACCCAGGGCTTAGTAGCAACTGGGTCGGATTCACCATTCCAAAGAGGAGAGCTACACTTGTTGAACTTCTCGAAGTAGTATGCCGAATCCTGAACAGGCAGAGACAATAACGCTTCCCCAGGAATAGCCGCGAGGCGCTCATCCAGAAGAGCACCGAATTGGTTGATTATATCGTTGGTCAAACCCGGGATTAGTTCGTTGAAACTGTTATTGAATTCCTCAGCGACAATATCCCTAACTTGCTCCATTTTGAGCTGATTAAGTCGAGCAGGCGGAGCCATTGGTATCCACAGAAGAAGGAAAATCTTAGAAACAATTCAGCCTAGATATTTCTAGGAAGACAAAACACTCAGCTTGCCGAAAATTTTTCAACCTTGCCCCGACTCGAAACCGGCACCGATGTTTCAAATAGTAGGGGCCCTTCTACTACCTTCCACACAAGTTCCAATTTCGCATTCGCGTCTAGTTTCAAAATTTCCAGTTCGCTCTAGCCATTAATTATACAACTCTCTCACATGTTAACACTAACTAAGTGTGTAATCTAATATTTTAAGGCTAGTAGAATCCAATTTATAGTCAACAATTTAACATAAACATTTAACATAAGAAATAAGGCTTACTTGGCTGGCTGACTGGTACACCACGACATCTTTCACTACTAGTCTTCAGAAAGTTTGAAAAAATATTTTAAAAAGAAAATAAACTCTTATAGAGCCTCAAATTTGAGTCTAGAACATCCACAAGAATGCCTAGTTCCCTCAAACTGTGGCTCTGATACCAACTTGTGACACCCAATTTTTTTTTTGTAAAAATTTTAAACTTTTAAAACCCATCTTAAATTAAATTAAAACAACTGAAATAGTCATAACATAATCCATCAACTTAATAACCATATAAAATAAGTGCGGAAGTAATAATAATAATAAGGTCCCAACAAAATAACTAGTAGCGATGTCCCGATGCTCCATGTCAAGCCTTAGCCTCTTTAATCTTAACACCTGAAAAGTTATAAGGGAAAAACGTAAGCACGAAGCTTAGTGAATTCAAACACAGACATTGTACTAACATTCATATTTACTAGCCCTAATCCATTTTCCAATTATAATGATAAAGACAAAGAACGAATCAATGTCTATATTACAAGAAGGACTTGTAGGTTTGAACCGCACCGGGAAGATCCCGTATCATTTGGCCCTAATCACCGCACCTCACGAAGAGTATTACGTTGGTGATCTTACCTACCCACCGCACCGGTAAATCCATATCCTTTGGTGGTGTCCCCATATCCATAATTAGTTACATACAGTGCACATGTACGAATTAAAACAACACTTATATAGTATAAATTCAAATAATCACACACGAGCTAACTAGCAAACACAATCATCAATACAAAGGTGTGAGAGAACTCACCTTGAGTGAGTATTAAGGATGGCTAACAATCAAATAATGCTACCAAGCTTGAGCAAACTTCAAAAACCTCACCTAAGAAGGACTAAAGGTTAGAAAGGAGAAGTAACGAAGCTATGAGTTGAGAAAAGAGTAATCACAGCAAGGTCTCTAAAACAGACCTGCTGTTCAAAACGGATTTACTCCAAAATCTAAAACAGAAACATAGCTTTAACTAAATTTTATAGGAAACTATGATTGCTCTGGATTCCACAACTATAAAGAACTCATTCTAACTCCAAAATATGAATTAAATATGAATTTTACAAAATGGTGTATCACTTCTGTCTCCAACAATAGAGTCAAGTGATGTTGGCCAATTCTACCCAACTTGTGAGTAGAATTAGTCCAAAAGAAAATTAAGAGAAGTAAAGGACATACAAGTGAAAGTCTCAGAGTTGGAATTGAATGAAAAACATCTCTCAAACTCCAGATATAAAATTCACATTGTGGACAATCACAGCACTAGCAAAAGCTGGTGACTGCCCACTGACCTGGAGTGTGGATCCATTATAACCAATTTATAATTGGAAATAACACTCCATATTCTCCAGATCTTAAATTCATAATATAAGGAACATATAGAAACTTGGAATCACTCTGGATCCTTTTCCAAGCCTTAGAAATGATGAAAACAAAATGACATATCAGAACAGACCCGGATCAGACCTAACAGCAAAGATGCCATTCTTTCACATAGATAAAGCCCTTATCAGTGAGGTTGGCCTTCTTAAGAAAGTTAGCCAACTCAATTTGTGAACTTTTGGAACTGGTTTGGGGTCCGTTTGAGTTCTAGAACTCCAGATATGATTTTTACGAAATGACTACAGGTCTGATTGAAAACAGAATCATAGCCACCCGTGATACCTTTTTGGCTTATCCATCCTTCTCCTTTTGAAACACATTTTAAGATGTGTTCATCATCCCAATTCAGTCCACATGATAATGGTGGTACTAAAAAGGGTTAGGGATCATTAGGATTTCATTTAGCCTCAAGGATGTAATAATAATCAACATGAAAATAAACATAAGCACATAAAATCATCATTCTCCCTTTTAGGGTTTCCATGATCTTTTGCCACATGTAATCCCCTAGATCCATCATCCACCATATATGGGGTGAAGATAGGATCTTGAGATGATGTATAACATACAATTACAAATAAAATAAGAAGGAGAAGAGGTGAAGATGAAATCATAAAACTAGAACAAGGTTATGAATCAAGTTGTAAGAAAGGATAAGGAGGTTCATACCAATACGAATCAAGGCTGGAAATGAACACGAATTAAGCTCCAAACAGCCCCTTGGCTGCTCTTGATCCCAAAGAGAGAGAGAGGGACGATTTTTGAGAGAGAGGGAGGGTTTAGAGTGTTTTCCTTGTGTGTGTTCCAAATGATTCAATTTACACATTAAGTACTATTAACTAAATGGACATTGCAAATAGGCCCATAGCCCATGGACTTCAAAAAGGAGTTTACAAGATGATCAAAAGAGTCCAATAACATAAAAAATCAGACATTGGTTAAATAAATTAACCCAAGGTTACAAGGATAATTAAATTAAAATAACCAAACGTACCGAGAAAACCCGGGGCGTTACAGAGGTACCTGAAACCAAAACTAAAATTGTAAGCACAAAGCTTAGTGAGTTCCCCCATCATACGACATAATATACAATCATACTTTTTGTCGGGCAATTCTGGGGTGCCCGACCTACCCATGTCAAGCCATTTTGGGGTGCTGATTACCCGTATCGAGCCATTCTGTGGTGCTGACTACCCATGTCAAGTCATTCTAGGGTGCTGACTACCCTCCGATCTATCTCACCCGGTCATGGGGACTATTTCACCCTACTACTATCACATACAATATATCATATCATACTGTGAGACATAGCTTGAGTGTCCGACCTACCCTTCAGTCCTAACAACCGATCGGGGGACTATTACCCTCCTAATCCACTATCATATAGAACATTGCATACTGGAACATAGTACATATCAAGTAATGGCAAACCAGAAAATTATCACAAAGACAATCATCTCAACTGTATCCAAATACTAGTGGTCGGCCTTGGTGCCTTAGACCCACTTCTATTGGAGAGAACTCACCTCAATGTCGTGTAGTGTTTGAACTATCCTCGGCGTGAAGATCGACTCTCCTCGATTCCTCAATCCCTACACGACAACCCTCAGTCATCAAATAGAACATACCACCCTAACCAGGGTCAACACAAAACCAGGCAAAGTCAACATTGGTCAAAGGCAACACCAAGTTGACCTAACTCGCCGAGTTGGTCTACCAACTCGTCGAGTCCATACTCCACTAATCCAATCCAACCCCGACTCTACTCGTCGAGTTTAACAAGAACTAGACGGGTTCTCCTTCATACAAACCATCGGGACCATCTTTATCCGGCTCGCAGAGTTCACCCTTGAACTCGTCGACTTCATCTCCCTCATAAGAATGTGTCCAGTCTATGACTCGCCGAGTTGTACGTCGAGTACATCTTCAAAGATTGGTATATTGCCTTGGACTTGCCGAGTCTGTTCAACCACTCGTCGAGTCCCATGATTCCCAGGTCCCTTTACACGTCTAAACAACTAAGAGACTTTCCACCCTAACAACTGGTCCATCCACAGAAAGGATTTGGTGGTCAATACACCCCGACTCGCCGAGCCCCAAGAATAACTCGTCGAGTCCATCCTTGACCATTACAATATATAGTCAATTTAAATGGGTCTTGACACATCAAAACCATAGATATGTCCTCCTAATGTCCATTTTACACGTAAAGTTCCAAGCTTGGTGCACATGCATGGGGTCTTTGGCTGAAAAAGACATAAAAGGTGTTCTACAAGATGCATGGGGATCTCATGGACATAAAGTTGGAACCTTTATGCCATGAGACCCCTCCAATGACTCAGGCTGAAGTCAAGACTCCAAATAACACTTTACAAATCCGAAAATGGATTGGAAAGCCCTAAAGGTACCCAAAATCCAAGCCCTAAGGATGAATAAACGCATGGAAGACTAAGACAGGGGCATCTTACCTTGATTGAGCTGGAAATGGACCAAAATATCTGGATCTGCAAGCCCCAACTCGAACTCTCAAGCTTCTTTCTTCTCCTCAAGCTTCACAATCCACCAAATGCACTAAAATGGCCTTAGAACACACAAAAACGGCTAGGGTTTCGATATACAGCTTTCTGGGAGTGATAGGGACGATGGAGGCTAAGATAAGGTGTTTAAATAGGGTGCAAACACTCAAATTTAGGGTTTCACACAAACAGCACCTACTCGCCGATTCAGTCTCCCGACACGTCGAGTAGGTCACTTAAACTGTTTGCGGATCTCGAGTCTATTCGACGATTTGGGCATCCAACTCGTCGAGTCCCAGAGAAAAACACAAGAATGCTTGAATTAGATGCATACCAGGAATCGGGTGTTACAAATCTCCCCTACATATTTTAGACTTCGTCCTCGAAGCTTGCTGCACAGTCTTGGAAAAGCTCGGGGTAGTGCACCCTCATCTCGTCCACCGGCTCCCAGATCCATTCCAAGCCCTTGCAGTGTTGCCACTGCACCTTTACCAGCTCCACTCTCTTGTTCCTCAGATCCTTTGACTTCCTGTCAAGGATTGCCACTGGCCGCTTGATGTAGTTCAGGCTGTCATCAACCTAAATATCCTCCAAAGGCACCACCACTGAATCGTCCACCAGACACTTCCGCAATTAGGAGAGGTGAAAAGTGCTATGAATCTGACTGAGTTCTGCTGGCAGATCCAGCCTATATGCCACATTGCCCACCCGGGATACAACCCTGAAGGGTCCAGTATACATGGGGCCCAGCTTGCCCCGCTTCCTGAATCGAATGACGCCCTTCCATGGTGACACCTTTAGGAGCACCATATCCCCGACCATAAACTACATGTCCAATCGACGCTTTTCGACATAACTTTTCTGCCGACTCTGAGCAGTCTGAAGACTGCTTCAAACCTGCTGGATCCTCTCTGTAGTCTTGAGTACCTCTTCGGTACTTCCTATGACTCTCTAACCAACCTCACCTCAACATATCGGGGGTCATGCACTTCCTCCCATACAACATCTCGAAAGGAGGACAGTCGATACTTGCATGATAGCTATTATTAGAGGAGAACTCCGTCAACGGAAGGTAGGTATCCCAACTACCTCTGAAGTCTAATACACATGCCTGCAACATATCTTCCAGAGTCTGGATGGTCCGCTCGCTCTAACCATCCTTCTGCGGGTGAAAAACGGTGGTAAAATGCAGAGGAGTACCCGACTTGTCATGAAACTTCTTCCAAAATCTATAAGTGAACCGCACTTCGTTGTCGGAAATCACTGAAACTGGCACCCCGTATCGCGCCACTACCTCCCGGATATAGATGTCGGCCAACTTTTCGGCCGAAACGCTCTGCTGAATCGGAATAAAATGGGCGCTCTTGGTCAAACAGTTGGACCTTGCCATGAGGTCTTTGGTGCTCAGCCTTGACCTTCTTGCAGGTCAGACACCTGTCCATAAACCAAGCCACATCCCTCTTCATACAAGGCCACCAATAATCAAGATGAAGATCCTTGTACATCTTCGTTGCCCCGGGATGGCTAGAAAACCTAGATTTGTGCGCTTCCTCCATCAATACCTGGCGCACACCCCATGGTATGGGAACCACACCCTATGGTGAAGAGTCAACAATCCATGGCTGTCATAATCAAAGGAGGAAACCTAACCCACAATATGCTCGCTCTTCCGATGTTTCTTCGTCAAGGCCTCCTGTTGGGCCTCCTAAATTCGCTCCAACAGCGGAGTCACAACAGTCATTCTCATACAGACATCTCTGATTGGTGCTGCCTTGCGGCTAAGCGTGTCGGCCACGACATTAGCATTCCTTGGGTTGTAGAGGATCTCATAATCATAATCCTTTACGACATCAAGCCACTGATGCTGCCTCATATTCAGATTTGGCTGATCCATAAGGTACCTCAGTCTCTTGTCGTCCGTGTAAATAGTACAACAAAACCCATAGAGGTAATGACACCAAATCTTGAGCGTGAAAAAATGGTCCCCCAGCTCCAAGTCGTGCGTTTGATAATTTTCCTTGTGAGGATTCAACTACCTCGAGGCGTAAGCAATAACATGCCCTCTCTGCATCAATACCACGCCCAAACCCGAGATAGACACATCGCAATATACTACAAAATCCTCCATGCCCTCTGGCAGGGCTAAGATTGGCGCCTCGCATAATCTCTGTCTCAAATTCTCAAATGCAGCCTGCTGCTCAGACCCCTAGTTAAAGACCATGACTTTCCTCATCAACTAGATCAGGGACACGACTATCTTAGAGAAGTCGTGAATGAATATCCGATAGTAGCCTGTCAATCCCAGGAAGCTCCGAATCTCAGATGGAGACCTCAGAACCTCCCATTTCATTACGGCCTCCACCTTGGCTGGGTCAACCGAAATCTCATCCTGATTGACAAGGTACCCCAAAAACTGCACCTCGCGCAACCAGAACTCACACTTAGAGAACTTAGCATACAAGCTCTCCCTCCTCAAGGTATCCAGAACAACCCACAAGTGCTCCTCATGCTGCTCTCGCGTTTTGGAGTAAACCAAGATGTCGTCAATGAAAACTATCATATCCCGATCCAACATTAGTCTATACACGCGGTTCATGAGATCCATGAATGCAGCAGGAGCATTGGTGAGCCCGAAAGGCATCACCACAAACTCATAGCGACCATAACGCGTCCGAAAGGCTGTCTTCTGCACGTCCTCCTCTCCGACCCTCATCTGATGATAGCCTGAACGCAAATCACTATTAGAGAACCAAGATGCTCCTTGTAGCTGGTCAAAGAGGTCATCAATCGCCGGGAGTGGGTAACAATTCTTTACCGTTACCTTATTTAGCTCCCGGTAATCTTTACACATTTGGTGCGGCCCGTCCTTCTTCTTCACAAATAAAAGCGGGGCTCCCCAGGGTGAACTGCTCGGTCTAATGAATCCTTTTTCTAATAGCTCCTGCAGCTGTATAGACAACTCCTACATCTCAGGAGGAGCCAACCGATACGGTGCCTTGGCTATTGAAGCCGTACCAGGGACTAGGTCAATCCTGAACTCCACCTGCCTCTCCGGAGGTAACCCATGCAACTCCTTGGGGAATACATCCGCGAACTCTCGCACTACCGGCACATCACCCACCATCGCCTTTCCCGGCTCCCGAGTATCCACGACATAGGCAACATATCCTACGTAACCCTGTTGAAGGTAGCGCTCAGCATGTTGTGGCCTCTCGCCCTGAACCATCAGCTCTCCCCCACTCGGGGTCCTAATCTATAAAAACTGTTTCGCGCAGTCAATCACAGCCTCATTGGGTCTTAGCCAATCCATACCAATAATAACCTTGGTCCCCCGCAAGGGTATGGGAACCAAGTCTACCAGGTAATGGTCCTCGAACATCCTCAAAACACAATCTCGGTAGACCTCTGATACTCGCACTGAACGGTCATCCGCAGTCTCGACCTCTACATGGCAATCCAACATGCCCGAGGACTCAGGAAACTTCTTGCTAAGCACAAGAGAAACAAATGATCGAGTAGCACCCAAATCAAACAACAGCTGAATTGGGATGTCGTTCACATGGAACGATCCTTAACAGAGCATACATATATCATATCAAAATCATAGCGACATAACATAAAAGAGAAAGGAGAAGAATTCATACACGTCACCACATTGCGGCGCATGCCTCCTCAGCTGTGAACTGAAACGCTCGGCTCCATACCACAGGAGCCTCTGGCTTGACCTTTCAGCCATCTACAACCCATGTTGTCGCTGGAGTTGGCGCCAACACTGGCATTGCTACTGTCACTGCGGACAATCTAGGACAGTTGGCCTTTTATGGCCCTTCTGCTTGTAATGGAAGCAAATCAGATCTGATATTTGAACTGTGGGGGCGGGGGCAGTACAATCCCTACCAAAGTGCCCCGTCTTGCCGAACTAGTAACAGCCTGAAGATCCCGCTCTATAGCTCCCTCATGCGGCCTCCCGCATTTCCTGCAACGGCTTTGGACCGGCTGGCCCTTCGACCTAACGTTAGATCCCTTGGATTTCTTCCTCGAAATACCTGCAACCTGCTCAGTCTCCACCTTTCTCTTCCTGATGTGCTCCAAATCAATCTCTCTCTCCCGCGCCCTGGCAAGCTGAATAACTAACATGCTCCCGGATATCAGCCCTCAACATATCGTGGTAGCGGGTCTTCCATATCTCCTCGTCTCCTGCATATTGAGGTACCAACAAGGACCTCTCCCTGAACCTGGCGGTGATCTTCGCCACTGTCTCATATCAAGAAACTCTCTAGCTAGCTGCTGAAGCTCCACAGCTAGTGCAAACTCCACCCTAAACTGGGTCACAAAATCCGACCAAGTCATAGCCTTCATGGCTGGGGCTCCCAATGAGTCACCAAATGACACCCACCAATCTCTTGCTCTATCCCTCAAACATCCCACAACAAAGCGGACCTTCGACCCCTCCGGGCAGAAGCTTGTCAATTGCGCAGACTCAATATTTGTGATCCACCTCCTGGCAGCAATGGCGTCTTTCACTCCATGAATGTATAGTGCACCACTCCCCCTGAAGTCCTTGAATGGCAGTGTGCGCATACCCGTCTGGCTAGACACCAAATCACTCTGGAATGCTCGGAGGCGATCCTCCATCAGCTCAACAATTTCCTCCTTGATTTACCCAAAAATAATCAGTGTCGCCTCAAGGATACCTCTCGTGATCTTAGACGCGATGAACTTGCGTAGCCCGTGATCAACCTGCTCGGATCCTGCGCCCGAGCCTAATCCTGATCCTGATCCAGATCCAGATCCTGAACCTCTTGCTCCATGTCGTGTGACCATCATACTGAAAAAATAAACACATAAATGTCAGGATCATACATACTCTTGAGAGGTCTCACACTCTCCAAAGTTTCCTGGTTCCATCTCGACACTCCTTGACTCGAGTACGGATCATCTTCTTTCAATAGTACGGACCCATATTACCCTCCACATCTATCCGTACTTTCCTCAAGGATTGTCTCGATTTCACCAAGTCCCTTTCTACTAATACAACTTCCCACGCTAATCTCATCCTAGGCTCAACCCAGGGTACTCCCCAACCTACTCTCAGCCATCAGCTGCATAAGGAGTCCTTACCATCCTTCCCTAACTATTTGGTGAATACTATTACATATCCACTTGCTAGTTAGTTAAGGCTAGCTAGGACCCCCATAAGTACAAAGCAATCAGCATTTGTTCATTGAGTAACCAAGTCAAACATGACCTAACTAGGCTTTCCTACTGTTGACTAACAGTCCTAGCATACAGCTCAATAAACACATACAACAGGCATATAAGGCATCCTTCTAGATACTTAGCTCTAATCTAGCATGTAGTCCACAGAATCATACAACAGGCATACTAGGCATCTCCCTAGATCCCTAGCCCTAATCTAGCATGCAGCTCTCATAATCACATTATATAGCATAACAAGTATGGGTATCTTGGGGAAAGCCTACTTGAGCTCGGCCCGTCGCACGCATCATACACCTCATTCCTTCTCAAAATTATTTAATTTAGATTTTAGAAAAACTATTTCCTTGTAAAAATCTTTCAAGCCCTCAGTTTGAGTTCAGACACCCCCGAGGGTGTGTCCCAATCCCTCAAACCTAGGCTTTGATACCAACTTGTAACATCCTAATTTTCAAGACAAAAAATTTCGTTTGCAAATTAGTAATTTATAAAATCGTTTATTAAAAGCATTGAAAATATCATTTCAATCCATAAGCCATCATGAGCATGTCTAAAAACCACTACATCGATCCATAGTATAAACCAGAGTACAATCGCAGAAAACTCTTTGCGGAAATCATGTGTGTGTGTGTTGCGTTGCGATGTCGCCGACTCCTTCCCCTTGGATGAAGAGGTACCTGGAACCAAAACTAAAACTGTAAGCACAAAGCTTAGTGAGTTCCCCCATCATACTACATAATATACAATCATACATGCTGTCGGGCAACTCTGGGGTGCCCGACCTAGCCATGTTAAGCCATTCTGGGGTGCTGACTACCCGTATCGAGCCATTTTGGGGTGCTGACTACACATGTCAAGCCATTCTGGGGTGCTAACTACCCTCCGGTCTATCTCACCCAGACATGGGAACTACTTCACCCCCTACTACTATCACACACAATATATCATATCATACTGTCAGACAAAGCTAGGGTGTCTGATGTACCCTTCGGTCCTAAAAACCGATCGAGGGACTATTCCCCTCCTAATACCAGTATCATATAGAACATAGCATACTGGAACATAGTACATACCAAGTAATAGAAACCCAGAGAATTAATACAAAGACAATCATATCAACTGTATCCAACTACTAGTGGGTTGGCCTTGGTGCCTTATACCCACTTCTACTAGGGGGTAACTCACATCGATGTCATGTAGTGTCTGAATTGTCCTCGGCGTGAAGATCGACTCTCCTCCATTCCTCAATCCCTACACGAGAACCCTCAGTCATCAAACAGAACATACAACCCTAACCAGGGTCAACACAAAACTAGGCAAAGTCAACATTGGTCAAAGTCAACACCCAGTTCAACTGACTCGCCGAGTTGGTCTACCAACTCGTCGAGTCCATACTCCACTAACCCGATCCAAACCGACTCTACTCGTCGAGTCTAGCAAGAACTCGACAGGTTCTCCTTCATACAAACCATCGGGACCATCTTCATCCGACTCGCTGAGTTTATCCTTGAACTCGTCGAGTTGATCTCCCTCATAAGAATGTGTCCAGTCTATGACTCGTCGAGTTGTATGAACAACTCGTCGAGTCCATCTTCAACGATTGGGAGATTGCCTTGGACTCGCCGAGTCTGTTCAACAACTTGTCGAGCCCCATGATTCCCATGTCCTTTTAGATGTCTAAACAACTAAGGGACTTTCTACCCTAACAACTGGTCTATCCACATAAAGGATTTGGTGGCCAATACACCCCGACTCGCCGAGTCCCAAGAACGACTCGTCGAGTCCATCCTTGGCGATTACTATACAATCGATTTAAATGGGTCTTAACACATCAAAACCATAAATTTGGCCTCCTAATGTCCATTTTACACGTAAAGTTCCAAACTTGGTGCACATGCATGGGATCTTTGGCTCAAAAATCCATAACAGGTGTTCTATTAGATCCATGGGGCTCTCATGGCCATAGAGTTGGCACCTTTATGCCATGCGACCCCGCCAATGACCAGGATCTGAAGTCAAGACTCCACATAACACTTCACAAATCCAAAAATGGCTTGGAAAGCCCTAAAGGTACCCAAAATCCAAGCCCTAAGGATGAATAAATGCATGGAAGACCAAGATAGGGGAATTTTACCTTGATTGAGCTGGAAATGGACCAAAATCACTAGATCTCCAAGCCCCAACTCGAACTTTCAAGCTTCTTTCTTCTTCTCAAGCTTCACAATCCACCAAATGCACTAAAATGGCCTTAGAACAGACAAAAGCAACTAAGGTTTCGATATACAGCTTTCTAGGAGTGATAGGGACGATGGAGGCTAAGATAAGGTGTTTAAATAGGGTGCAAACCCTCAAATTTAGGGTTTCACTCAAACAAAACCTACTCGCCAAGTCAGTCTCCCGACTCGTCGAGTAGGCCACTTAAACTGTCCGCGGATCTCGACTCTATTCAACGAGTTAGGCATCCAACTCATCGAATCCCAGAGAAAAACACAAGAATGCTTGAATTAGATGCGTACCAGGAATCGGGTGTGACAGGGGTATAACGAAATTTCCTATAAAATGGTAGTTGAATGGGTGTCCATTATCACCCACCGCTTCCTTGATTGGTGTAGGGTCCTTAGCCGAACAAGTTTGACATGACAAATAATTTTCATTAGTAGGTATAATAAAATTATCAAATAACTAAATGTTTTGTAAAATTCCCAATCTTAGTTACTTTAGGAAAAATGTGAATTTGATGCTAATCCATGAAATTGCACATTGCACTTTATATAAGTCGTTATTAGAGCGTATGTGGTTAACCGACACACTAATATGGACTAATAAAATGTGGAAATGGGTGTCTTATAAATTATTATTGACTAATGGAGCTTGTATGGCTAACCAACACATTAATTAGATGATAAATGACAGCGAGATCACCAAGCTAATTTGCATGGTTATTCACATCTTGTTTGTGATCCTCAGTATCCCAGTCACAAATGGAAGAGCATAATCAAAATTAAACATGTCATTGAATCGTTTAATGAATCTCAAAAGATCTAGGAATTGTATTAAAAACCTAATTCATTTAAAATTCTGTTTTTCGTGGTGAAATTGTTAAATCATCATTTACCTACCTTTATTTATTTCACAATTAGATTACGACATCGCTTTTCTTGGTTGTGTAATATCTAGTTGGATCCTAGCCTTAATATTTCATTTGGGTATTATATTGAGGACTATTTCTATCTAACCAAAACTTGTCCTTCTTCTTTTTCAGATGTCAACTCCCAACGATGCTTCTGGTTCCTCTAACAACAACAACTCCTCCAACAACAACTTCTCACTCTTGAACATCTGCTCGAGGGTTACTTTTGATGGCAATAATTATAATGATTGGATGCGAAACATCAATATGGCTCTTTGTTTCGAGGGCAAAGAGTATATGATCGAAAATGAACTTATCAAGATTGATGAAACCAAAGCTACTCTTGAATAACTAGTTAAGTATATGCAACACTACAATGATGCGACAAAGGTTGCATGTATCAAGGTAGCGACTATGACTCCTGAGCTACAGTGGTTCTATGAGGATTACTGGATGTATGAGATGGACTAGGACATGGTGGAAAAGTACCACCAACAAGCACGTCAAGAGAAATATGAGGTAGTAAAGTCCCTCATCACTAGCAAGATGAAAGACAGAGAGTCTATTAGCAGCCATGTGAAATGAATACAATGATACATGGAATGCTTGCTGAAGATTAATGTGAACCTTGATGAGGAATTGGCTATTGATATAGTCTTGCACTAATTACCCGGTTGTTATGATCAGTTTATCATGACTTATCATCTGAACAACCAAAAGACCACATTGGCTCAACTTCAGAATCTGTTGTGAATGACTAAAAGTGGACTAAAGGGAAAAAGTATTGACTCCACTCCTGCTGCTGGTGTTCCTATCTTGGATATTGGACAAGGAAAGGGGAAGAAGAGGAAAGGTCCTCCCAAATAGAATTGGAAGAGAAAATCCCAAGCCTGGTCATCTAGCAACGGAGCCAAAGGCAAGTCCAGTTCTGAAGCACCCCAGACTCCGATCCCAAAGAGGATATTTGCTTCTTCTCCCATGACAAAGGGAACTGGAAATGAAGTTGCCCAAAATACTTGCAAGATATTAAGGATGGCAAGGTGAATCCAACATCGGCAGGTATTTACACTATCTTATCTAAAAACTTATCGTATTCTTATTCTTGGGTCCTTGATACAGGATGTAGTTTTCACAATTGTTCTAATTAGTAGGGGCTAAGAAGAAGTGAGGATGTGGAGCATGGAAGGATAAACTTGATCATGGGAAATAGGAGATTCTCACCTATTACCAAGATTGGAGTTTACACCTTAGTGCTTAGTACAAGCTTATGTTTAGATTTGAATAATTGCTGCTACTCATTAGAGATGACAAGAAACATCATTTCATTTCATGATGTGTATAGACAAGGTTTTAGATATTCTTTTTGACAATGAGAATGGATTTTTTTATGCTTCGAAAAATGGTTTATTTTATTTTGAAGCTTTACCTTGTGATGATGTGTATGAAACTGTGATGGTTGTAGACAATTTAGGTAATAGTGTTTTTCAAATTGATTCGTCAAATGGTTTAGACAAAGCATGCTTGTAGCATTATTATTATGGACATATCAACAAGAAATGCATTGCTCAACTCCAAAAGGATGGAGTGTTGGGATCATTTGACTTAAGGTCGGATGATACGTGAGAGTCTTGTTTACTTAGAAAGATGACTAAATCATCTTTCACTGGTTCTTGTGAAAGTGGTGAAGGATTGTTAGATCTCATACACATAGATATGTGTGGGCCCTTCAAATCCACCACAAGGGATGCAAATCGAGTCTATGTGACTTTTACTAATGACTATAATAGATATGACTATATCTACTTCGTCAAGGATAATTCATAAACCTTTGAAAAGTTTAAAAAGTTCAAACAAGAAGTCGAGAATCAATTAGGCAGGAAGATAAAGGAGCATAGATCTAAAAAAGGCGATGAGTATCTTAGTATGAGTTCCACAAATTCCTCAAGGAATGTGGAATAATTTCACAATTGACACCTCCTAGGACACCACAACCAAATTGTGTGGCCCAGTATGTATGTTGTTTGATTGATCGTTATGGCTATGGTTTCTGCCAGTGTGGTATTGGTATTTTGGGGGTAGCTCACTAAGCCCTCGGGCTTACAGTTTTCAGTTTATTGTTTCAGGTACTTCAGGAGAGCGAAGGAAGGCGAAGGCATGACCGTACCGCTCCTCATCCTCATGATCTATTTTCGGACACTCTGATGATAAATGAATTGGAAATGTTTTGTAAAAACAATTACTATTTGACTCTTTTGTTAGTATTAAAAGTTTAAATTTGGCTTAAATTTTTTGGGTGTTACAAGTTGGTATCAGAGCCTTGGTTTGAGCGAATTGGAGGAACACTCGTGTGAATCCAGTCTCAAACCGAGGAGATTTTTGAGAAATAAGTTTTAAAAATGGTTTTCAAAATAAACAATAGAGGATGCAGAAGGTACGATCAGCCGGAGCCTATAAGTAAGCCCCAAAATACCATATAGTTATTTGATATTCTGATATGATTAGAACATCATGCTAGTGCTAGGCTAGGTATTTTCAGGAATCGCATGATAGATTGACCTGATTGTATGATACCTATTAGCCTAAGGTTTCTTGTATATGGGATTGACATCATAACTATATATGTTTAGTGTATGCACCACGGCTGTGGATAGTGAAGATCTTATAGCCTGAGAATGTGCGATTCGACCTTAGTGTAGGATCGGATATTCGAAAGTCTATCGGGTCCAGCACTATATGCAGCCAATGTACACTTGCGCTGCAGGGGATGATGGAAGTTTCATGGATATGTGAGTGGTGCGGAACTGCAGGATCAGTTACTAGTTAGGCGATGTCCCCTGTTAGTGAGGGTTGAGCGCAGATTATGTTAAATACAGTTTAGGGCGTTGTGGTGATACTAGACACAAATATGGGTAGGTGTGGAAGGTAGTAGGGGCCCATACTACTGAAAGCACAGGACCCATACGCGTATCAAAGAAGTCACAACCCCGAGGGTTTGAGGGTGATTGGTCTTCCGTCATTATATGATATGTCTGAGACATTGAGTTTGTTTGCAGTATGGTGGTGACGAGACGTGTTGCTTCGGGATCCGGATCAGGATCGGGATCAGGATCAGGGTCGGGAGATGGAGGATTGGAGGTGTCGGTGGCACCTAAGCCCGTGCTTCAGATAGGGACTAAGGAGTTGGATGCCCGGATTTGGGAGATCATGCACGATGAGATTGCTGCTGCATTCCGAGCGCAGCTGCCATAGATGTCTAGGTCGATTAAGACCGTGAGGGTCGAGTATTTTGATGAGCGGTATGCCGCTCTAGCAGAGACTGCTGCCGTTGCAGCCACTTCGGTTGTAACAACTACGGGGGTTGGAGGAGGAGGAGCCGGCACAGCTTTCCGGTACCGGGACTTCGAATATACAAAGCCCCGACATTTGATGGTACTCAGGATGCTATTCGGGCTATGAGGTGGTTATCTGACGTGGAGGGATGTTTCTTCACGTGTTCGTGTCCTGCTGACCAGAAGGTCAGGTGTGCCCTGAACCTGCTGAGGTTTGGGGCGAAGGACTAGTGGAGGCTGACTACTGGGTTGTATACTGATGATCAGAGGGCTGCTATTACCTGGGAGCACTTCCAGGATATGTTTCGCACCCACTATGTTCCGCGCGTGGAACGGGAGCGGCTTGCTCAGGAGTTTTTGACCTTGAGACAGCATGAAGAGTCTGTGATGGAGATTACCCGTATGTTCACGGAGAGGGCTATGTTTTGCCCGGAGTTTGCTTCAGAGCAGTCTCAGATGACTCGTTATCTGAGTATGATCAAGACGGATATTCGACAGTTTGTGTCTACTCAGTGATGTTATATCCTCCTGGACCTACAGGAAGCCGCGTGGCAGCGTGGGTTGGAGATAGAGCTGTAGCTGAAGGAGCAACGTCAGGCACCGGCACAGTCTCAGCCGGCGCTTAGCGGGTCTAAGACCACTGATACACGGTCCGGGGGTCATCAGAACTGCACTTGTGGAAAGTGTGGCAAGGCTCATTCAGGGGTTTGTCGAGCAGGAGGTGGGTGCCACAGGTGTGGCAAGGAGGGGCACTATGCCAGGGAATGTCGTCGGTCCGCCCCTACAGCAGATATGAGGATTTGTTTCCATTGTCATCAGGTTGGTCATCTGAAGACCAACTGTCTGCAGCTTGCCGCCAAGCCGGCGCAGGGTTCCGCGCCAGCTACTGTGAGGATTGGAGATGGGAGGCCAGTCAAGATGGAGCCTCTGAAGGCTCAGGGTCGTGCCTTCCAGCTCACGGCCGAGGAGGCCAAGGTAGCATCAGATATGGTTGTTGGTATGATTCTATTCTCTATCTCAATTATTGTATTTGTGCTATGCTTATTGGTTGTACCTATGATCAGGTACGTTTTTAGTAAATTCCTTGCCTGCTTTGGTTTTATTTGACTCGGGGCTGAGTCGTTCGTTCGTATCTCAGACCTTCTCTATAGGGTTCAGTGTGTTGATAGATGATCTTGAGTGCCCGTTGCGAGTTTCGATTGCCAACAAGCACAGGATTTCTGCTTCTTCGGTCTACCGAGGATGCAAGTTGGAGATTTTCGGAATGTCTTTCCCGATAGATTTGATGGATGTATGCGTGATTGTGGGAATGGATTGGCTTAGCAGTTTTGGCGCCATGATCGACTGTGAGGGTCAGCGGGTGGTGGTTCGAACCCCAAGTGGGGGAGAACTGGTGGTATATGGTGAGGGCACCAGGTCGGGATCAGGGTTCTGTTCGGCGGCCAGGGCTCGACAGTATATTCAGCACGGGTGTGCCGGTTATTTGGCATATGTGGTAGATACATGAGTTAGAGAGAAGCTCTCTGTATCAGAGGTCCCGGTGGTTAGAGAGTTTGCTGATGTATTTCCGGAGGAGTTACCCAGAGTGCCTCAGGTGAGGCACGTTAAGTTTAGGATTGATCTAGTGCTAGGTGCGGCCCCTATCGCCAAGGTGTCGTACCGTTTGGCACCGCCAGAGATGCAGGAGCTATCATCTCAGCTGCAGGAACTGCTAGGTAAGCATTTTATTCGTCCGAGTAGCTCACCCTGGGGAGCACCGATCCTCTTCGTCAGGAAGAAGGATGGTTCGCACAGGATGTGCATTGACTATAGGGAGTTGAATAAGTTAATGGTAAAGAACCGTTATCCGCTCCCGAGGATAGATGATCTCTTCGACCAACTGCAGGGTGCATCTTGGTTTTCCAAGATTGGTTTGAGATCAGGTTACCACCAGGTCAGGGTGAGGGAGGAAGATGTGGAGAAGGCCGCGTTTCGGACTCGTTATGGTCATTACGAGTTCGTGGTATTGCCGTTTAGACTCACCAACGCACCAGCAGTGTTCATGGATCTGATGAACCGAGTCTGCAGACCGATGCTCAATCGCTCGGTCATTGTGATTATAGATGATATCTTGGTGTATTCCATGACCCGAGAGCAACATGAGGAACACCTCAGGGAGCTGTTGGAGGTGCTGCGACGAGAACGACTTTATGCCAAGTTCTCAAAGTGTGAGTTCTAGTTACGGAAGGTTCAGTTCCTTGGACATCTCGTTAACTAGGATGGGATTTTGTTCGATTCGGCCGAGGTGGAGGCGCTTATGTAGTGGGAGACTTCGAGATCTCCCTCAGACATCAGGAGTTTTCTAGGCTTAGCAGGGAATTATCGGAGATTCATTCGTGATTTCTCCAAGGTTGCTGTACCCCTCACTCGTCTAACGAGAAAGGGAGTGGACTTCTGGTGGGGCCCGGAGCAGCAGAGGGCATTTAAGACCCTCCGGCAACGATTATGCGAGGTGCCAGTGTTGACACTCCCCGAGGGAGTGGAGGATTTCGTGGTATATTGTGATGCGTCCATCGCAGGCTTAGGGGCAGTCCTCATGCAGAGGGGGCAGGTGATAGCTTATGCATCACGGCAGTTGAAGCCTCATGAGACGAGATACCCCACACACAATCTTGAGTTGGGAGCGGTGGTCTTCACTCTCAAGATTTGGAGGCACTATCTGTACGAGGTCCGTTGTACCATATACACGGATCACAAGAGTTTGAGGAACATTATTGATCAGCCGAACCTGAATATGAGGCAGCACAAGTGGCTGGATGTAGTCAAGGACTATGATTGTGAGATCCTTTACCATCCTGGTAAAGCGAATGTGGTCGCGGACGCCCTGAGCCGCAAGTCAGCTGGGTCTTCTACCCTAGCCAGGTGAATGAGGATAGCGGTGGATTCCCCGCTGGTGGGTTTGGTCAGAGATGCCCAGATCGAGGGTATGAAACCGGAGAACAGGAAATTGGAAAGGATTAAGGGCGAAAGCACCCAATTTGTTCAGGATAGCCCCGGGCTACTGACCCGATATGGTCGGGTTTGCGTTCCGATGACCGGAGGAGTTAGACAGACATTGATGGAGGAGGCTCATAAGTCTCGTTTTTCTATTCACCCGGGGGCTACCAAGATGTACCGAGATTTGAGTTTGAGTTGTTGGTGGCCTGGTATGAAGTGAGATATCTCTTGGTACATTGAGAGGTGCTTGACTTGCAGAACGGTCAAGGCCGAGCACCAGAGGCCGCATGGTAAGTTGCAGCCCCTGGAGATACCCATGTGGAGATGGGAACGGATTACGATTGACCAAGAGTGCCCATTTCCTAGCTATTCGGGAGAGTTCGTCAGCAGAGAAGTTGGCCGACCTATACGTCCACGAGATTGTCTCTTGCCATGGGGTTCCAGTCTCCATAGTTTCCGATCGGGATGTCCGATTTACTTCCCGTTTTTGGCAGAAGTTCCACGAGTAACTAGGTTCGAGGCTGCATTTCAGTACAACGTTCCATCCGCAGACTGATGGGCAGAGTGAGCGGATCATTCAGACCCTCGAGGATATGTTGAGGGCATGCGTCATCGATTTAAGTGGGAGTTGGGATTCCCACCTACCGCTTGTGGAGTTCGCCTACAACAACAACTCTCATTCCAGTATTGGTGCCCTGCCGTTCGAGCAGTTGTATGGGCGGAAATGTAGGACCCCAATATGTTGGGGCGAGGTTGGGCACAGGGTGATGGGTCGGACAGAGGTGGTTCTACAAACTACCGAGATGATACAGTACATTAGACTGCGGCTGCAGACCGCTCAGAGTCGACAGAAGAGTTATGTCGATCGAAGCCAATCTGAGTTAGAATTTCAGGAGGGTGACATGGTTCTCCTAAAGGTGTCACCCTGGAAGGGGGTTATCCGTTTCAGGAAGAGGCAAAAATTGGGTCCCCGTTTCATTGGGCCATTCAGGATTGTTGCCAGGGTTGTCAAGGTGGCATATAGGCTAGAGCTTCCGGAGGAACTTAGCCGGATCCACAACACATTTCCTGTTTCGCAATTGCGAAAGTGCATCATGGACTAGGAGGCAGTGGTATCGTTGGATGACATTCAGGTCGATGAGTGCCTGAACTATGTGGAGAGGCCTGTAGCTATCTTGGAAAAGAAGAGGAAGATTCTGCGGAACCAGGAAATACCTTTAGTAAAGGTGCAGTGGGAGCATCGGAGGGGATCCGAGTGGACGTGGGAGCTGGAAGCGGAAATGCGCGAGCATTACCCGACATTGTTTTCTTCATCGGACTTCGAGGATGAAGTCTAGTTCAAATGGGGGAGAATTGTAACACCCCGATCCTCAGGTATTTATTTATTAAGAATTTCTGGATAGAAGCTCTACTCGACGAGTTGGTCGACCTACTCGTCGAGTAGCAGCGGGGTAAGAACCCGTGTTTATTGACCAACTCGGTGAGTCAACTATTGGGACTCGGCAAGTAGGAGCTGGCAGATGAAACTCTAAATCCCGGGGTTTGCACCCCTATTTAAAGGAGCCTCAGCCTCCTTTAGGCTTCCTTACAGTCTTTGAGAGCCCTTATAAACCCGAATTCGTGTGTGTGTGTGCCTTGGAGTGGTTTTGAAGCTTGGAAGAGAGGATTTTGGAGGAAGGGAGTTAAGAGTGCAAAAGAAATTGAAGCAAGAAAGGAGGAAGAAACGGGTTTTACCTCAGCTAGCATCTTTTGAAGGTATCAAAGTGCCATTCTTACTTCCTTTTCTTTCCTCTTGTTGAGTTCTAGGGCTTTTTATGGATTTTCAAGTTGGGATGTTGAGCAATAGGCTAGATCTGAAGTTGTAACTTTAGATCTGGACCCTCCTTGGGTGCTAGAGTCATAAAGTTGTTGTATTGGTTGTAGATGAAGTCCCTCTTGGACTAGAAGCTCCATTAAGAACTTAAAATAGACATTTGGAGCCTTTATAACCATGCATGTACGTAAAGTTTGCAACTTTACGTGGTAAGTATGCCCTAGAAGCTTGGATCCATAATTTGGAGCCGCTGCATGGCTCAAAACAAGTCTATATGGAGAGAGGACTGGATGGAATTGGCGAGTCGCAAGGATGACTCGACGAGTCACATGAAGATGGTCATTGAACTCGGCGAGTTGGATGAACAACTTGGCGAGCCTGATGAAGATCACCATAAAACTCGATGAGTTGAAGAACAACTCGGCGAGTCGGATGGTTTTTCCTTTGATTAGGCATGCGTGTGTACCCGTCGAGTTGCAAGGAGGAAACTCAACAGGTGGCCCTTAAGGATTTATCAGGATTCGAAGGAACTCAACGAGTCACTCCGATGACTCGGGGAGTTGGAATGTGCTCCATGGACTCGGCGAGTGGTCGAGTGCACTCGGCGAGTTGAGGTCAACATGGACTATTGACCTTGACAGAGGACTCTGACCTCGATCAGGAATTACTAAGTGATTATGGGGTGTCTCATAAGAGTAAAAACTTATGATTATATTGTGCTATGGTTATAGGTTGTGGAGCCAGTGTCAAGTGATCCGATAGTTGGAGTTTGCATTTCTATCGACATCTGCGAGGTGAGTTATCCTCACTATATCGATAGGGTCTACGGCACCAAGTCCGGCCCTTTATGATTTACATCCTAGGTTAGGATGGTTGCTTTGTTATTGCCATGTTAGATTTCATCCTGGTTTAGGATGGGTGTTATGTTATTGCCTTGCTAGAATTTATCCTGTTTAGGATGGTTGTTATACTAGAGATCGGTAGTTATGGTATGCTGCATAAGATTCTAATCTATTTGATCGGAATCAGGATAAATAGTATGTTATGCTTTTATGATCCGTGAGGATTGGTATGTTAGTGACGTGTTAGGTCGATACTCTAGCTATGAGTGAAACTCTATGATTGATGGTCAAGGAGATAGATATGTTTGCTATGTGTACATGCCAATATATGATAGTATGCGTACATGGTTAGTTGCTTGTTAGTCAGGTTGAGGCGGTCCTGCTTTGTGCTGAAGGCCAACACACCCTCTGAGCGGTCTGGGGAGACTGTAGGCCGACGCGGCGGACCAGTCATGCCGAAGGCTCGGGATAGATTCAGATAGACTGTAGGCCCAGTAGGGCGGACCAGTCCGGCCGATGGCCCAGTATGTATGTTGTTTGATTGATCGTTATGTTTATGGTTTCTGCCAGTGTGGTATTGGTATTTTGGGGGTAGCTCACTAAGCCCTCAGGCTTACAATTTTCAGTTTATTGTTTCAGGTACTTCAGGAGAGCGACGGAAGGCGAAGGCGTGGCCATACCGCTCCTCATCCTCATGATCTATTTTGGGACACTCTGATGATAAATGAATTGGAAGTGTTTTGTAAAAACAATCACTATTTGACTCTTTTGTTAGTACTAAAAGTTTAAATTTGGCGTAAATTTTTTGGGTGTTACATCAGTCACAAAACTTGAAGGGCACAATCGAGATTGAAACATGCCATTGAAAAGTTCAATGAATCTCAAAAGAATCTAGGAATTTCAAATCCAATTAAAACCTAATAATTCATTTCGTTTTTCATGGTTGAAATTGGTGAATCGTCATTCACCTACCTTTCAAATATGTTATTACTTAGATTATGACATCCCTCTTCTAATTATAATATATTGTGATTGGATCCTAGCCTTAATATTTCATATTAGGTGTTATATTAAGGATTATGAATCAACTAACTTGATTATCTCCCATTATAGATGTCTGGTTCAGACAACTATGATCTTCCCAAATCTCTTGGAACAAGCTTTCCTCTTAAAGATGATGTCCCTCAACATCATGCTTCTCTTCCTCCACCTACCCTATTTATTCTCCCTAACCCACAAGTTTAAGGCAACTCAAGCCCTATTGGAAAGCAAGATCTATGTGTGATCACATCTTGGTGGTGAAGTCACATATTGACAAGCCGAGAGAGTTGGGTGTCAAAGTCTTGTGAAAGTTGGATGTTCAATCACTTTCTTGGTAACATAGTGAGTCCCTTTGGGACTACTATGAGACAGACTATGACATGACCCTTAATGATCTTATCTATTTGCTTGATGCTGCGGAATCATCGATGATTTGGAACACTACTAAAGCAAATTTTATTAGAAGATCAACTTCCCAACCCTTAAATGGACATTGACAATGGTAGTATTGGATATCTAGAAAAGGATTTCTCTTCCCAATGGAAAGGGATCGGCCATAGTCAATTCGGTTGACCAAATGGTAAAGAGAAAGGCTAAGTCTGAGATAGTCTCATGTGCCATTACCAAAGGGTCCATATGTTTTATTGCCAAAGGGAGGGACACTGATTGCGAAGCTGCCATATTTACCTGAAAGATCATAAGATTGATCAAGTCAAGAAGTTTGACTCTACTTCAGTTAAAGTCCACTGTCTAACTCTATTAAGTTCGTATTTGGAGATTCTTATTACATAATGTGAATTGGTCACATGTTGATGTTTTTAAGAATCAAAGAAGAGATAGGAAGCCTAAAGGAAGTATATGTTGATTCTGATTGCGAAAATGGGTTTCGATCGCATGGTTCGGTGATCAGAATTTTGTGTTGTTGCTTGAGAGTTATGATATATTACTTAGGAATAGATAACAACAAGGTTTTCATATGGATTGTAAGGATAAGTTTTCCGCAAAGTTTTTAAAATAAAAAAAGGTTTTAATTTTATTTATTTTAAAAATATCCTTACAATGGAATTTGTGAAAAATTGTTGCTTATATGTTTCCAGTAATAGCAATAATGGAAAGTGGATTTGATTCTTTTGTTTGTGGTAGTGTCAAAATTTACCAAATGTGGAAAGGTTCTCATCACCCAAGTTTCAATTGGACTGAAACTTGGAATCATACAAGCTGTATCATATGACGGATGAGAATTTTCATCTTTGGAAAATTAAGACTAATTCCTTATGTGAACAAGGATAGGACTAAAGGGATGGGGTACACTAGGTGTGCGCTGGTCAAGGTCCACCACAAAGATCGATTCGTCATGTTTTACTAAATTTTAGTAAGTATGGTTATACTTGCAAGTTTAAGTATAATTCTGTAATATTGAAAAGGTTTTTATGTATGGCAGAACGGATGAGAAGAATCAAATTTGGCAGAGAGATAAAAGTTTCTTGAATCTGAAAAGATGGGAGAGTACTTTAGTATCATGTTTTATGATCATCTTAATGATTTTGAAACCATATCACAATTTGATCCTCTAAGGACATCTTAGTGTATTCTTATGGCTGAGAAGAGGAGTCATGAATTGTTGGAATGGTTAAAATAAAGAAGATGAATCATACTTCGTTCCAAAACAATTCTTAGAGTTATACTCCAGGATTGTAACATTGAGTGACATAAAGTAAGGTTTAAAACACTTATCAAATGTAGTGTAAAATGTTTTCTACTCTTGTATATTTGAAATTGGGAAGTTGTGATGTCTTGGATGAGACAAAGACCAACTAAGACCAATTGTATGAAATGTTAGTATTGATAAGAATCCGAACTACCCCTTTAATATTTGTTTTGTCAAGGAATGGTTCTTGACTAGGGAAACTTATATGTCAAGAGGACAGTGGGAGCCTTAAAGATCCTGAAAGAATTTCAAGATTTAATCAAGTGTAAAACCTCTATTCTATCACTAACACATGACTTGAGGTTTGTAACCTATCATGTTGATACAATGCTTGTGCCAATTAAGTTGAGTATGCATATGAGTTCTGTTAGTTCAAAATTGTGAGCATAACAGCTTGGAAGCATTAGTGGGCCTTGTGCTACCAGGTGACAAGAAATTAAGATTTAACAAGTTCAATCCATGTAAGGCTGAATTTGTCACTAACCTTGTCTTGTGATTATGGTTTTGACAAATTCACATGGATAGGAACTCATACACCATAAAATCTAAGTGTCATAAGGTTTATCTCCGATTCATGAGAATGATGGTGAGGAAACGCTTTCACTAAGTAGATTTTAAATAGATAGCAATTGTGTTATTTGCATTTTCAAAAGTAGTTAGTGGAGTGTGTGTGGTTAACCGGCACACTAACATGGACTTGTGAGAAATGGCAAAGGTCTAAACAATTGAGACTATGATTACGGAATCCCTTTTCATAGTTCTTGAAATTGTTTAGACACACATGTGAGCTATCTACGGAAGGGTGTATGAATCTAAATTTTAGAAGTCCAACCAATTTCTGAATACATGTCAAAGCTAGTGGGAGCATAAGTGTTATGCTAATAATCATCATGTTAGTGGGAGCATGATAATTATGATTATTAATATTGAAAGCTAGCAATGTTAATTATAGAAAAACAAAAGTTTCAATTTGTGAAGTTGTAGGGGTTGAAAATTTGTTTCGCTATAATTAAGGGAGAGGAAATTATACTTCAATTCAATTCTAAAAGCTTAGATTGAGATTTTAATCATCTTTAGACAAGGATATATATATATATATATATATATATATATATATATATATATATATATATATATATATATATATATATATATATATATATGTATTTTATGTTGGAATGGTTCAACTTAAAGAAATTCTATATATATATTGCGTTATCAAAATTATATTATGATTATGGCATCCCTCTTCATAGTTAAATTTTGAAAACATGCCAAATAAAAAATATTGTAGCAAAAGACTGGTCTTATCATGTCTTTATGTGAGACATCATTAATCGTGTCCCATATGCTTCGGATATAGGATCGATTTCATGTTCTGTAATATTCATCCTTTCTAAATTTTCCAAATGCTCAAGGCATTGAGAAGGGAAAAGTCTATAATTGGATATGACTAAAGTGATTAAGCAATTGTCGAGGATAATTTGAGGTTTGCCAAATATTGGTTGCTCAGGGACATTTGGAAGTATAGTGTTAGTTTTGGCAGGACCATATTGACATTTTCTGAAAAGAGGCAACTCTTTTTCAGAAGTGATAGTCAAAATGGGACTATGGAAATGTCTCCATAGGTGGAAGTTATTCAATCTGTGTAAGATTAGAAAACCTTAATGCAGGAAGGATGTTCAAAGCAATGTACTTTGAATATGAGACTTTGTTTCCATAGAGTTGATCTTCTTTGGAATACTCTGTAATGACTGGTGACAAGGTTTTGGTGACTTTATGCATAATCATTACAAGAGGAACATTGCATAAAAGTTTAAAATCTAACAGATTTTTGGTAAATGGTAGGAATTACGAATTCTTATATTTACATTAAGGATTTGGGATTGTGAAATGAACATCATTGGCATCATGTTCAATTGATCTATTTCACAAAGTTAGGATCATAGACAAACATAGTTTGCATACATGGAGTATTGTATAACCATTTTTTAGAAAACAAAGTGTACATGCTAGTAGCATGGGACAACTGTTGTTTTATTCAAGTATTAAGTTGATTATTTGAAACATTATACAATGAATAATGTGTAATCAATATGGTGATAAATAAAAGGTGGTTTTATTTATATTCAAAAGGGTTCTAAGACCATATTGGATTCGATTATTATTGTGTTTCACTTTACATGTTTTGACTTCCAGAATAGCTAGGTTATTTTTTCGAATGACTAAGTTATTTAAACACTCCACAATCGTTCATATGTTGGAAGTAGGTATGAATTAAGACTGTCATGAATCGAGGTTGTAGATGACTAAATATGTTTAGAAATAGAAATGGTTGCTACAACATTCATGAGTGCTCATAAGTTATGAGTATTGGAATTAACCCACACTCACTTGTATCACTCATGGAATTTATCTCGAGTGATCGTGAGACGGTAATATCATATAAGTCTTCAAACCTAGAGATATGAGTTGTTGCCTATGAGTTGGTTGTGCATTGATTGCACGAAAACGCATCAGTAACTTGATGTTATAAAACGTGCCTTTGTGTACAATTCAACAAGTAGTAGAACAAGCATATGAGTCGAAGTTTATCTGTTCCTTCTAGAAATAGAAGCGATATCTGGGCCCCTCGATGATTTTTTTGACCCATGTACCGGGCCTGGTCAGAACCTAATTGATGTGTTCAATTTAGTTCTTTGTCAAAAAAATCGGAAATCTGGAAACAAACTGCTGGACAATAAGTACGACGTTGTTCCATGTATATGTCCGGCTGATTTCATGAGAACAAAGAATTATATGATCACTTATCTAAAATGGTGCTTCATAGTTCAACAGAGTTTTCGAGAGCTACAATTGCTGGTTGGTTCCTGAAGTAATATACGCAAATACAGTTATTAGACTTGTCCAAGTGGTAGACTGTTGGATAAGGTGTCTAAGTCCACAACTTATTTGGTATATACTTGACCCGACCCGGCATGGTCCATTTGGGTTGCACTTCACCTGAGCAGTTTATATGGATAATCTTATGAGAATAGTATGTTTATGATTTATTAATATATTATAAGTTATAATATATTAATATGAAGTCATGATATTTAATTAGTTTTAGTCTTAAATTAATTATGAATTAATTTAATGATTAAAAGGAAGACTAATTAAACATGGGCTATTGCATTTTATATAATGTGGGCTTAAACTCATTAGGAATGGGCTAAGCATGCATGGGGGTCCATGGATGATCCATGGAGCTTTTAACCTATGGATCCTTGCAAAGGAAAAGACATGGGTTATTAGGGTTTACCCTAATCCTCCACACTATATAAAGATGCACATATTGTTGGGTGTTGAGCATTCTAACACTCCTATGGTGTACATGCAACCCTATAAACCTTCGATCTATGTTTTCTCTATTATACATGCAAATAAGAACTTTCCAAGGCTTTAATCCTAACTAGCATATTATGAAACACCTATACTACAAAGTACTAGTTAGATGACATACCTTTTGATGTAGCTTGATGTCTTCAAGCTTTAAGAGCTTAGCCCCAATAGTGTGGAAGCCTCAAGTGGAATCACAAATCACCAAAACACCTTGGAAGACTTTAGAGAATATGTAACCACACTAGTGCCAATTTCACCAACCAATGGCATCTTTATATAGTATGAAGACTACGGTTAAACTCATGACTTTTTATTTCATATGATCCATGGGTTAAACACTCAATGGACTATCCATGAAAGCTTAGCCCAACCTAAATGAACTTGGCCCATTCCATATATATAAGAGTCCATATTTAATTAGTTCATTTTGATCACTTAATTCATTCTAAATTAAGTCTAGATCAATACTAATTAAATAATATGATTCCATATTAATATATTAGAACTTATAATATATTAATATAAATCATAAATATACTATTCTCAAAAGACTATCCATATAAATTGTGTCGGTGAAGTGCAACCCAAATGCACCATGCCGGGTCGGGTCAAGTACATACCAAATATAGTTATGGACTTAGACATTAATCCAATAGTCTCCCACTTGGATAAGTCTAAAACTATTATTGCGTATGACTTCAAAACCTAACTGGCAATCTTAGCTCTTAAAGCCACTGTCGAATGCTGACCTTGTAAATGACTTGTCCATTAGATAAGGGATCATATATTCCTCCATTCTAGATATCATATGGACTGAGACATGGATTGTAATCATTCTCTCTGTCCATTTGTTGTTTCCCGATTTCCGATTCATGACGACTGACTGATTGAACAAATCAAATCAGTCCCGACTTGGCCAAGCACTCACATGTGTCATCATTAAATTATCGAGGGGCCCATAGATATCGCTTTTATCCTGAAGGTAAAAGGAATGGATAAACTTCAACTCATATGGCTTGTTCTACTACTTATTGAATCATACACAAAGGCATGTTTTATAACATCGAGTTACCGAATGCGGTTTCGTGCAATCAATGTACAACCAACTCGTAGTAACAACTCATATCTCTAGGTTTAAAGAATATAAGATATTATCGTCTCATGATCACTCATGATAAAATCCATGAAGTGATTCAAATGAGCGTGGGTTGAATCCAACACTCAGAACTTATGAGTACTCTTGAGTGTTGTAGCACAAGTTTGTCCACCAACTTGGACCTCTACAAACCAACCCATGACAGTCTTGATTCATATCTACTTCCAACATATGACCGACTGTGGATGGCTTGAATAACTTAGTTATTCCAGAAGAATAACCTAGTTATTATGGAAGTCAAAACTTGCAAAGTGAAACACAAGAATAAATGAATCTAATATGGTATGAAACCCTATGAATATAAATAAAACACTTTCTATTTATCACCATACTGGTTACTCATTATTCATTGTTTCGGTTTTATCAACTTTTACTTGAATTAAAAAACACTAGGTGTCCCATGCTCCAAGCATGTACACTATGTTTCTAAACAATAGCTTTTCCATACACCAAGTATGAAATCTATGTTTGTCTAAGATCCTTTTCTTTGGGAACTAGATCAATTGAACATAATTTCAATGATTCTTTTTTCACACTCCCAAATCCTTATCGTAAATGTAGGAATTCCAGATCCCGATCATTTATAGAAATCTATTTAGATTTTAAACTTAAATGCACAGACCCTCTTGTAATGAATTTGAACAAAGTCACAAAAAGTTGTCAACAACCATTACAGGGTATTCCAATGAAGACCTACTCCATGGACACAAAGCCTTATGTTCAAAGTATGCATTGCTTTGAACATGCTTCTTGCACTAAGTTTTTTCTAATCTTACACAGATTGCTTCTATCTATGGAGACAACTCTATATTTCCATTGTGACAACCACTTCTGAACAAGAGTTGCCTCTTTTCAGACTATGTCAATATAGTCCTTCCAAAGTCAACACTATACTTCCAACTGTCCTTGAGCAACCAATCATTGGCAAACCTTAGATTGTCCTCGACAATTGCTTAATCACTTTAGTCATATCCAATTCTAGACATTTTCCTCCTTAATGCCCTAAGGAATTTGGAAATTTCAGAAAGGATAAATATTATAGCACATGTAATCGATCTTGTACCCAAAGTAAATGGGACACGATTCATGATGTTTCACATAAAGACATGGTTCTAAACTAGTCTTTTGCCATAATAATTTCTATTTGCCATAACCGAATTTTGAGAACACAATATATAGAATTTCCTTAAGTTGAGCCAATCCAACATGAAATTCATATACATATTCTTGATTAAAATGATTAAAATCTCAATCTAATCCTTCTAGAATTGAAATGAAGTATAATTTCCTCTCCCTTAATTATAGCAAAACAACTTTTTCAACCCCTGCAACCTCACGAATTGAAACTTTTGTTTTCTATAATTAACATTGCTAGCTTGAAATTCTTATCATAATTATCATGCTCCCACTAACATGATGATTATTAGCATAACACTTATGCTCCCACTAGGTTTGACATGTATCCAGACATTACAGGACTTCTAGAAGTCAATACTTTATTGACTTTCTTACCAGAGTTTAGATTTTTGATACTAGATTGCTTTGATAAGACTTTATCAAAATCATACACCTCTTTTAGATAGCTCACAGGTGTTTCTAAGCAATTATGAAGAGGGATGCTGTAATCATAATGTTTAGACCTTTTGTCATTCCCACAATTGCTATCAACTCAAAATCTACTTAGTGAAAGAGTTTCCTTACCATCATTTTCATGAATCGAAGAGAAACCTTATGACACTTAGATTTTATGGTGTAAGTGTTCCTATCCATGTGAATCTGTCAAAAACATAACCACAGGACTAGGTTAGTGACAAATCCTAACTCATATGGATTGAACTTGTGCAATCTTAACTTCTTGCCACCTAGCAGCTTAAGGGCCTGCCATTGCTTCCAAGTAATTATACAAACAATTGAGAACATGTAGAACTCAAATGTATAGCCAACTTAACTGGAATGGGCATAAAAATGTGAACACGATAGGTTATAAACCTCTAGTAGTGTGCTAGTGATGAAATACAGGTTTTTGTTCTTAATTACTTCTTAAAACCCTTTCAGGATCTTTTAGACTCCCACTGTCTCCTTAACATATAAGACTTTCTTGCCAAATATCCAAGAGATAGTGTGGATTCTAATCAAGACAAACACTTAACACAATTGGCCTTAGTTGGTCTTTGTTTTATTCAAAACATCACAACTTACCAATTTCAAATGTACAAGAGTAGAAAACTTTTACTATTACATTTGATGATTGTTTTAAACCTTTCTTTAAGATATGTCACTCAACTTATAGTCTTGGAGTATGACTCTAAGACTTGTTTTGGAACGAAGTATGACTCATCTTTTTGATTTGACCACTTCAACAATTCATAGATCCTCTTCTTAGCTATCAGAATGCACTTAGAGGATGAATTGCGATAAGGTCTCTTAATCATTAAGATGATCATATGACATGATACTAAACTACTCTCCCATATTTTCAGATTTGAGAAACTTTTATCCTTCTGCCTAATTTGATTCTTCTTATTTGCTCTGCCATACATTGGAACCTTTTCCAATGTCTCAGAATTACAGTTAAGCTTGTAAGTATAATCATATTTACTGAACCTCAGCAAATCATGACGAATAGTCTTATTCATCTTTTGTGGTGGACTTTGACAAGTGCACAAGAAAGTGTACTTCATCCCTTAGTCCTTTTCTTGAGTCACATATACATGTGACCATGGAACTAGTCTTAATTTTCCAAAGTTGAAAATTCTCACACATCACACTCTACACCTTGTATGATTCCAAGTTTCGGTCCAATTGAAACTTGGGTGATGAGAATATTTCCTTATTTGGTAAATTTAGACACTACCACAAATGATAGAATCAAATCTATTTTCCAATATTGCTATAAACATATAAACATCAAGTTTTCATGAATGCCATTGTAAGGAGATAAAAATAAAGTAAAATAAACTTTTATTTATTTTAAAATGCGGAAAAACCTTTTTCCTTACAATGTAACTTGAAATGAAAATTATGTCATTACATGTTTCCTAGAAATCTATGATAACTCCTAAGAAGTAGCTCAAGAATCTGATCTTCAACCAAGCGATACAAATCCATCTTCGCGGTCAGATTCAGCATACTCTTTCTTTAAGTTTCCTTCATTTTTTCCTTTGATTCTTAAAAAATCAACATGTGACCCAGTCACATCATGTAATAAGAATCTCATAATAGAAACTTAACAGAGTTTGATAGTGGACTTTACCTGAAGTAGAGTCAAACTTATTGACTTTAACAGCCTTATGATCTTTCAGGTAAATTTGGCAGCTTCGCAACCAATGCCCCTTCCTTTGGCAATTCAACATATGGATGCTTTGGTAATGGAACATGGGACTATCACAGACATAGCCTTTCTCTTTACCATTTGGTCAACCGATTTGACTATGGTTGATCCCTTTCCACTAGGAAGAGAGAGCTTTACTAGATATCTAATGTCATCATTGTCAATGTCCATAAAGTTTTAGGAAGTTGATCTCAGCAAATAGATAAGATCATTAAGGGTCTTGTCATAGTCTATTTCATAGGAATCCCAAAAGAAATCACTATGTGACTTAGAAAGTGATTGAGCATCAACTTCCTTTAGACTTTGACACCCAACTCTCTCGGCTTGTCAATATGTGACTACGTCTCCAAGATGTGATCACACATAGACCTTTGCTTTCCAATAGGGCTTGAGTGACCTTGAACTTGTGGGATAGTGAGAATAATTGGATGAGGTGGAGGAACTGATGTTCCAAGAGATTTGGGAGTATAAGGTTACTACCTATAAAGTGGCAGTTTAATGGGTGTCCACTCTCACCCACCTTATAGACCGGCTTCGTGAATGAGGCCTACTAACGGTAAGACTGACTTGCTCTTATACATATATATATATATATATATATATATATATATATATATATATATATATATATATATATATATATATATATACATATATATATATACATATATATATATACATATATATATACATATATATATATATATATATATATATATATATATTATTAACTTATAATATTATAAAGTATAAGGGTTGAATTTTAACTTTTAAAATTCTAAGGGCTAAACTTGGAATTAAAGTATTCATAAGAGAAAACTTTTCAAATTCCAAAACTTGAGGGCAAGTTTTCTAACTTTCAAAACTTTTCTATTACGTAACTTATGTGTTTAAAGTAGTTTTAATTAAAAAACTATTCAAGTTCCATAACTTGAGGACAAGTTATGGAAGACTTTAAACTAATAAAAGAATTAACTTTTCTTTATTTTATAACTTATGAAATTAATTTAGGTTACACATTTTATTACTTAATGAAATGACTCTTGAACTTCCATAACATGAGGACAAGGTATGGAGTCATAAAACCATTCAATGAGACAAGACTCTTCATTTTTGTAACCATTTCCAACTTTTATGAGTTTTATGAAACTTAAATGTGACCTTTCATGTAACTTGAGGACAAGTTACACAAACACATGTTAGAGTCATATCTTAGATTAAAACGGATTGAAAAACACATGATCAATTAATTTTTCTATTAATCTAAGCCACTCATAAGAACAAGATAATTCAAATCAAACTTTTTCATGTAATTAGCCTAATCACTAAACTAATACAAAACATGAATCTATTGAAAATTATCTTTCAAAATTGGATTAGCATGAACATTACCACATCAAAAACAAGTTTATAAGTCCAAAAACAAGTTAGGGTAATATTCCTAGTCCAATTCCAGCCATAACAGTCGAATTTATGTTGTATGGGGTCCAACTCGTCGAGTGTATGAACCAACTCGGCAAGTTGGATCATTTTGATCACTTTTTAGGCATGGACTCGCCGATTTAGATACCCAGACAGCAAAAACTTCGATTTTTAAGCAGTTTTGCAAGGATAACAAGAAAACAAGCCTAGTCTCTGATACCACTGTTGGGTTTTGAGCATTCTAACACTCATATGGTGTACATGCAACCCTATAAACCTTGGATCTATGCTTTCTCTATTATACAAGCAAATAAGAACTTTCCAAGGCTTTAATCCTAAATAGCATATTATGAAGCTCTTATACTACAAAGTACTAGTTAGATGACATACCTTTTGATGTAGCTTGATGTCTTCAAGCTTTAAGAGCTTAGCCCCAATAGTGTGGAAGCCTCAAGTGGAATTACAAATCACCAAAACACCTTGGAAGACTTTAGAGAATATGGATACTTGGTTCTCTCTAGTGAAATCGGCTAGCCCTTTTAGTGTAACCACACTAGTGCCAATTTCACCAACCAATGACATCTTTATATAGTATGGAGACTACGGTTAAACTCATGACTTTTCATTTCATATGATCCATGGGTTAAACACTCCATGGACTATCCATGAAAGCTTAGCCCAACCTAAATGAACTTGGCCCATTCCATATATATAAGAGTCCATATTTAATTAGTTCATTTTGATCACTTAATTCATTCTAAATTAAGTCTAGATTAATACTAATTAAATAATATGATTCCATATTAATATATTAGAACTTATAATATATTAATATAAATCATAAATATACTATTCTCAAAAGACTATCCATATAAATTGTGTCGGTGAAGTGCATCCCAAATGGACCATGCCGGGTTGGGTCAAGTACATACCAAATATAGTTATGGACTTAGACATTAATCAAACACATATTGCAAGAAATGGCAACTAGTTGTGTGAGACTTCGTGGTGGCCGATTTCTACATAACATATTATTCTTTCATAAGTTTTCCAAGTTTGTGGTGATTTGGTGATTCCACTTGAGGCATTCACATTATTGGTGCTAGGCTCTCAAACTCCAAGCAAGCAATCAAAATCAAAAGGTATGTCTTTCTACTAGTAGTTTTATGATTCAAGATCCTCATGTTATGCTAGTTAGGAAGTAACCTGGGAACTCATTATTTACATGTATTTAGAGAAAACATAGATCCAAGGTTATTATGGTTGCATGTACACCTTAGGAATGTTAGAATGCTCAAAACCCAACATGAACAACCTGAATTAAATGACGAACATTCAGAGGAAGGAAATTATAGCCGCACTGTCAGTCAAGCAGAACCCACAGTGGCTGAAAGGAATGACCCAGAGAAGGAAATCAACATAGATAGACATATGTTCAAGAATTTCTTGGGTGCCAAACAACCAATTATTTCCGAAAGCCCAACGCCTATAGAGATTATGGGCTGGATCTCCGAAATGAAGATGGTATTTGAAAGCTGCAACTATAGTAACTAGCAGAAAACTGTTTCTGTGGTTTAACAACTAAAGAGTGGAGTTTTAAGCTGGTGGAAGCTATTGGCAGACACGATACCACGTGGAGAAGCTCTGAAATTGTCATGGGAATCATTCTTAGAGCGGTTGAAAATGCAGTACTGCGCCGAAATAGATCTGATAGATCTAAAAAATGAGTTTCAGAACTTAAAAAAAGGGAAATTGAGCATTGATGACTATGCTACTACATTTGCCAAAAAGATGACGTTATTTCCTTACCTAGTGTCGACTGAACTCGCCAAGATTGAAAAATTTGCTAATGGATTGCCATCAGACTTTGGTTGAATAGTCAAAATGGAGAGCACGTTGAAGGCATCCATTAGAGCAACCAAGAATGTTGAGACCCAGTTAAAGGAAAAGGGTTTGGAAAGGGAAGAGGTTGGTGAGAAAGGGAACTTTGATGGATCTTCAAGATCCAACAAGAAAAGTTAATTATTGATGTCTGGTTTGAGAGGAAGAGGAGGCGAAGCAAAATGGTGTTACAAGTGTAAGAAGAAACATGTTGGGAAATGTGGCGAGGAGGTCACTTGTTTTAAATGTTGAAAGCCTGGGCACTATGCCAATGAATGCACCTTCAATAAGAAAGATTGTTATGGGTGCAATGAAGAGGGGCACATTGTGGGGGACTACCTGAAGAAAAATGAAGGAGCTTATGATACAACTTCAAAAATGAAGGAACAAGACCAATAGATAAATCACCATACCAATTAGCACCAACAAAAATAAAGGAGCTTATGACACAACTTCAGGAGTTGTTAGACAACGGTTTCATTAGACCAAGTTCATCACCTTGGGAAGCTTCAGTGTTATTCATAAAGAAGAAAGATGGAAGCATGAGGATGTGAATAGACTATAGAGAGCTCAACAAGGAAAAAATAAAGAACAAGTACCCATTTCCAAGGATTTATGACGTGTTTGATCAGCTACAAGGTTCGATCTATTTCTCCAAGATCAATCTTAGGTCAGGTTATCATCAGCTGAAGGTGAGAGAGCAGGATATTGATAAAACTGCATTTAGAATGAGGGATGGACACTATGAGTTCTTGGTTATGTCGTTTGGACTAATTAATGCTCCAGCAACATTCATAGATTTGATGAACAGGGTTTGTAAACCATTCCTCGATAAATTTGTGATAGTGTTCATAGATGACATTATGATTTACTCAAAGAGCCAGCAAGAGCATGGCAAGCATCTACAAGAAGTGTTAGAAGTTTTGAAGAAGAAGAAGTTGTATGCAAAGTTCTCCAAATGTGATTTATGGATTCGAGAAGTCCAATTTTTGGATCATGTGGTCAACCAAGAAGGGATCATGGTTGACCCAGCTAAGGTTGAAGTTATAATGAAGTAGGAACAACAAAAGAGTCCCATGGAGATCCGAAGCTTTCTTGGATTAGTCGGATATTATTGAAGATTTATCTAACGCTTTTCTTCGATAGCTGCTCCATTGACAACTTTGACCCACAATGGAGCTACTTATACTTAGATTAAGAAGCATAAGGAAGCATTCGAGAAGCTAAAGAAGAAGTTGTGTGAAGCACCAATTCTTTCTTTACCTAATGGAGTTGAAGACTTCGTAGTTTATAGCAATGCATCTGGGGTCGGATTAGGTTGTGTTCTGACCCAAAGGGATAAGGTGATAGCATATGCATCGAGACAATTGAAAGAACATGAAGAGAACTACCCCACTCATGATCTGGAGTTGGTAGCGGTAGTATTCACAATAAAGATATGGAGGCATTATCTTTATGGCACAAAGTGCAAACTTTTCACTAATCATAAGAGTCTTCAATATCTCTTTAATTAGAAGGAATTGAACATGAGACAACAACGCTGACTAGAGTTGCTTAAGGATTACGACTATGAAATACTTTACCACCCTGGTAAAGAAAATGTTGTAGCTGATGCTTTAAGCCGAAAAGTGAGCCTTAAAAAGAAAAGTCCCAGAGCATTAAGAATCGAAGTTGTCTCAACGATTGTGGAAAGCATCAAGAAAGCTCAGCAAGAAGCTTTAGAGATAAATGACTGAAAGGAAGACCGTTTGGGAAAAACGTTAGTGTTCGGTACAAACGGTCAAGGACTGAAGGTATTCCAAGATAAGATTTGAGTACCTAATATGGGAGGAATAAGGGATCGTCTGATGGAAGAAGCTCACAAGACCATGTACTCGATTCATCCTGGAAACATGAAAATGTATAAGGATCTAAAACACTACTACTGGTGGCCAACGATAAAGTTCGGTGTTGCAAAGTATGTGGCCGAGTGTGTGACATGTGCGAGGGTTTAGGCACAACATCAAAAACCGTATGGGAGTTTAGAACCTTTACCTGTACCTATGTGAAAATGGGAAGACATCACCATGGATTTTGTGACTAAACTGTCCAGAATGAAGAGCGGTCATGACATGGTTTGGGTGGTTGTTGATCGGTTCAAAAAAAGTGTACATTTTATAGCAGCTAATGAGAAATGGTCGATGGACAAGCTCGCAAATGCTTATGTGAAGGAGGTAGTAATACTTTATGGTGTTCCTTTAACAATTGTATTAGATTGTGATAGTCATTTCATGTCAAGGTTTTGGAGGAGTCCACGAGAGGAATTAGGTACGAAGTTATGCCTGAGTATAGCCTACCATCCGCAGACCGATGGTTAGAGAGAACGAACGATTCAAAATTTGGAGGATATGCTAAGAGCATGTACCCTAGAATTCCAAGGTAATTGGGAGGAACATTTACCTCTGGTAGAATTTGATGGGTTTTGAGCATTCTAACACCCTAAGTGTACATGCAACCCTAGAAAACCATGGATCTATATTTGTCTAAACTACATGCAAAATATGATTTCCAAGGTTCATAATCCTATCTAGCATACATGGGGAACTTTTAATCTAAAAGATGGCTAGAATTACATACCTTGTAGTTGATTCCTTGAAAACCTTTGAGAGCCTAGCACCCCAAGTGTGATGCCTCAAATTCTTCACACAACACCAAATGCTTTGGAATAACTTTAGAGAATGTATAACACCAGTAAAATCGGCCTAGCCCTCTCTTATTCTTAGTGTAGCTGATTTTGGTGAATAATATTCCTTATATACTGTGTCACATCTAGGGTTACATAATGTAAACCCTAATGTGACATGACTCTTCATTTCCATGACCCATGGGTTTGTAACTCCCATGGAGCATCCAATGGGTTTAAACCAACTTGATAATCCATGGAGCCTTTTAGCCCACAATAAAAGTTATGGATGATTTACATAATCAACCAATATATTTAACTAGTTATCTTTTTGATCACTTATTTAATTCCAAATTAATTCTTGATTAATGCTAATTAAATAAAACTATTAATATATTAGAACTTATAATATATTAATAAACCACAAGTGTTATTTCTCTCAATTAGTCTATCCAAATGCATGATGCCATGCAACCCAAATGGACCATGTCGGGTTGGTTCAAGTACATACCAAATATAGTTATGGACTTAGACACCTTATCCAACAATCTCCCACTTTGATAAGTCTAATAACTATATCTGCAAGTATGAATTCAGGAACCCATCAACAATCGTAGCTGTTTTAAGGTCTCTCGGAACTGAGAAGATGATGATATGCCACTTAAGATAAGTGATCATATAATCCTCTGTTCAAGATATCAGCTGAACAAATACATGGAACAATGTCTTCCTTATTTTCCAGCAGTTTGTTTCCCGATTTCCGATTTGTTTGACAAAGAACTTAATTGAACTCGTCAACTTAGTTCTGACCGGGCCCGGTACATAGTTCAAAACAAAATCATCGAGGGGCCCAGGTATCGCTTTTAATCCAAGAAGGAATAGATAAACTTCGACTCATATGCTTATTCTACTACTTGTTGAATCACATACAAAGGTACGTTTTACAACATCGAGTTACCAATGCGGTTTCGTACAATCAATGCATAACCAACTCATAGGCAAAAAGCCATATCTCTTGGTTTGAAGAATTATATGATATTACCATCTCACGATCACTCGAGATAAATTCCATGAAGTGATACCAGTGAGCGTGGGTTGAGTCCAATGCTCAGAACTTATGAGCACTCATGAATGTTATAACCATGTCTAACAACTTAGACCTCTACAATCAACTCATCACAGTCTTGATTCATACCTACTTCCAACATATGACCCACTTTGGAGAATTCAAATAATATGATATACCAAACATAATTATTCTGGAAGTCAAAACATGCAAAAGAAATATAGTACACGATTGACAAAAGATAGCAACACTTTACTCATAAATAAACACAACTTTTATTCATCATCAAATGTCAATTACACTTTACAAATTTCAAAAAATATCTAACTACTAAAACTAATATCATCCTTCAGCCCTATGCTCCGAGCATGTTGTAGATGTTTAACCCGACTCAGTCCCTTCGTGTGGGGATCTGTTGGGTTCTCATCTGATGATACTCTATTTGCCACGAGTAGTCCTTCTTCTTTTTGATGTCTGATGAAATGGTATTTTCTGTCGATGTGTCTGGATCTCCCGTGATCCCTTGGTTCCTTGGCTAAGGCAACTTCACTTTCACTATCACAGAAAATTTCCATTGGCTCCTTTATAACTGGTATAACTCCAAGATCTCCAATGAAGTTCTTCAGCCATATCGCCTCCTTTGCTGCCTCTCTTGCAACTATATACTCTGATTCGCAAGTTGAATCAGCCACTATCTCCTGCTTGGAACTCTTCCAAGTGATTGCTCCTCCATTTAAGGTAAAGACCCAGCCTGACTGAGATCAGAAATTATCCCTATCAGTCTAAAATCTATCATCACTATACCCTACAACTCTCAAGTCATCACTCCCACTGACGATAAGGACCCAATCCTTAGTCCTCCGTGTGTACTTGAGGATATTCTTTACCGTAGTCTAGTGAGCCTTGCCAGGGTTCCCCTGATATCTTCTAACCATGCTCAAGGAAAACGCTACATCAGGACGAGTACAAGTCATAGCATACATGATAGAGTCTACTGCCGAAGCATAAGGTACTCAACTCATTTATGTTATCTCAGCCTCAGTACTCGGGCTCTGAGTTTTACTCAGTCTGGTATTACACTGGATAGGTAACTCTCCTTTCTTGGAGTCCTGCATGTTGAATCTCTTCAGCACCTTATCCAAGTAGGTACTCTGACTAAGTCCAATTAGTCTTTTACTCTTGTCTCTCAGAATCCTTATCCTAAGAATATAGGCAGCTTCTCCTACGTCTTTCATAGAGAAACACTTCCCAAGCCAGGACTTTACTTTCTGCAAGGTTGGGATGTCATTTCCTATGAGTTGTATGTCATCCACATACAATACCAAAAAGCTAACTACACTCCCACTAGCCTTGACATAGACAGAAGATTCATCTTCACTCCTCGAAAAGCCAAACTCTTTGACTTTCTCATCGAAGCAAATATTCCATCTACGAGGTGCCTGTTTCAATCCATAAATATATTTCTCGAGCTTACACACTCTATTATGGTACTTTGTACTGACAAAACCCTCTAGCTGACACATGTAAACATCTTCAGCCAAACTTCCATTCAGAAAGGCGGTTTTGAAAACTATTTGCCATATTTCATAATCATGAAATGCAGCGATGCCTAACAGAACCCTAATGGACTTAATCTTTGTAACTGGTGAAAAGGTGTCATCATAATCAACTCTCGGAGTTTGATAAAATCCCTTTGCAACCAGTCGCGCGTTATATGTGTATACATTACCATCCATGTCGGTCTTCTTCTTGAAGATCTATTTGCACCTAATTGTCTTACGACCTAGTACATTGTCAACCAAGTTCCAAAATTAATTGGCATGCATGGATTGTATCTCGCTGTCCATTGCCTCTTTCTATTTAGCAGACTCGGGGCCTGCCATGGCTTCCACGTAACTGTTAGGTTCATCCAGACTTACCAATGTCTCATCACTGATAAGTGTCTCACCTTCCGTATTAATATGGAAATCATATTAATGCTTAGGTGCATTCCCAACCCTTGTTGAATGCCTCAGAGGTTCATACTTATTAACTGGCTCAACAGGAGTTTCCTCCTCAGGTTGAGTGCTAGGGTTTGAAGTTCCTTCACCACTTGACTCTTGAATTTCTTCAAGGTCAATTTGCCTCCAACTTTTTCCTTGGCTTTTGAGCTCTCTCTCTCTCTCTCGAAAGACACCCCTCCTTGCTACAAAGACCACATTCTCACTAGGTATGTAGAAGAGGAAACCAAAGGATTTCTGTGGGTAGTCGAGGAAAATAAACCTCTCACTTCGAGGTTCGAGCTTATCCTGAGTCTCACATCTCACAAAAGCCTCGCAACCCTAAATCTTGATGTGGTCTAGTTAGGGAACTTTACCAGCCTACATCTCATGAGGAGTTTTGGCAACTTTCTTTGTGGGGACCAAATTAAGGATATGGGCGGCAGTCTCTAAGGAATACCCCCAAAATGAGATTGGTAGCAAAGCTCGACTCATCATGGAAAGAACCATATCCAACAAGGTTCGATTACGCCTCTCAGCCACACCATTATGTTGTGGTGTCCTGGGAGGTGTCAATTGTTAGATAATCCTACATTCCTTAAGATAGTTGAGGAACTCTGTACTAAGATACTCACCACCACGATCGCATCGAAGATTCTTAATGTTCTTGCCCAATTGATTCTCGACTTCCTGTTTAAACTCTTTAAACCTTTCAAAAGTCTCTAACTTATGCTTGATTAAATAGACATATCCATATCTACTATAATCATTAGTAAAAGTCAAATAATAACGATTAGCATCCCTTGTGGCAGATTTGAAGGGTCCACACACATCCGTGTGCACTAGATCCAACAAACCTTCACCCCTAGCACAAGAACCAGTGAAGGGTGACTTTTTCATTTTTCCAAGTAAGCATGATTCACAACTATCATCTGACTTTAGGTCAAATGATTCCAAGACTCCATCCTTTTGGAGTTGGCCTATGCGTTTCTTGCTCACATGTCCAAGATGACAATGTCGTAATGATGCTTTATCCAAGTTATTATTATCAGAAGAATCAATACACAACACATTATTTCCTATATTATCTACAACAGGTACAACTTCATACACACCATCACAAGGTAATGCTTTAAAATAAAGAACATTATTAAAGAAAGCATTTATTCCACTAATTTCATTATCAAAAGAAAAGGTAAACCCTTGTTTGTACAAAGCATGAAAGGAAATAATATTTCTTGCCATTTCTGGCGAATAACAACATTTATTCAAATCTAAAGTAAACCCACTACTTAGCAACAAACAATAAACTCCAATCTTGGTGGCAGGTGAAGCTTTCCTATTCCCCATGATAAAGTTTATCTTTCCATGCTCCACGTTCTCACTTCTTCTTAGTCCCTGAAAATCAGAACATATATGAATAGCACAACCTGTATAGGACCCAAGAGTTAGAATAGGGTGAGTTATTAGATAGAATAGTGTAAATACCTGCATGGTTGGGTTTAGCTTTCGCATCCTTCACATCTTGTTGGTACTTTGGGCAGTTCCGCTTCCAATGCGACTTTTCATGGCAATAGAAGCATTCAGCATCTTTTGGGTCAGAAGAAGGAATTATGAAACCTTTCTTGGTTCCACTTGAAGAAGATACATCAAGGGTCCTAGCCTTGGCACCCTTCGAAGAGCTCTTCCTCTTCTTCCAACTACCTTTCCCGATTGCCAAGACAGGGGCGAAGTTTGGAGTAGGAGTAGGAGTGTTAACAACTGACTTACCTTTAAGACCCGATTATGCGGTCTTTAGGAGTCCTTGAAGTTTGTTGAGTGTGACATCTTCCTTATTCATGTGATATGTCATGCGAAATTGATTATATCAAGAGGGTAAGGAGTGCAAAATGATATCTATTGCAAGCTCCTCGAGGAATTTCACAATAAGATTCAGCAAACGGTCCACATACCTTTGCATTTTCTGCATGTGGCCCGTGACGGATTATCCGTCCTTCATCCTGGTTGTTATCATGGAGGAGATTATTTCATACCGCTCTTGACGAGAACTCTAATGGTATCTTTCCATCATATGTTGGTCCATCTCAAAAGGGTAGCAGTCCTCATAGGACTTCTGGGGTTCAGTTGTCATGGTAGCCATCATGATGCAAGCCACTTTTGTGGCATCTCTTTCATGAGTCTGGAAGTCAGCGATCTCATGGGGAGTAGCAGTGGACTCATTTATCTCCTTAAGCTCCTTATCGAGGACATATTCCTTGTCCTCGTAGCGAGTCACCATTTCGATGTTCCCGATCCAATCCATAAAGTTGGAACCATCGAAGATGACTCTCCCACATAGGTACATGAGGGAAAAGAAGCCAGTAGGGTTTGAGTCAGAAGCAGTGTTTTTGGAAGACATCTGAAAAGAAGAGAACAAGATTAGTTTAGATATAAAGAGAGTCCTTATTAAAACACCCAAATGTAATATCAAGGCTAGGATCCAATCACAATATATCATAACTTAGAAGAGGTATGTCGTAATCTAAGATATAACATATTTGAAAGGTAGGTGAATGACGATTCAGCAATTTCCACCATGAAAAACAAAATAGAAATATTAGGTTTTTAATTAGTTCTTAAAAATTCCAAGATTCTTTTTGAGATTCAATGAACTTTGCAAAGGCATGTTTCAATATCGAGTGTGCCCTCCAAGTTTTGTGACTGGGATACCGAGGATCACAAAACGAGGGGTGAAGTAACCTTGCAAATTACTTGGTACCCTTAGAGTTCATCACTCAAACGATGTGCCGGTTAACCACACACGCATCACCGATACTATGATAAACCTTAAGTCACCCTTTACCTACCTTGCTAAGTCCAAGTTAGTGTTCCGGTTAACCGCACATGATCCACAAACGACTTAATCAAAGTGTAAAGTGTAATTTCATGGATTAGCACCTTATTCACATTTTTCCAAAAGTAAGTAAGATTGGGAATTTAATAAAACATTTAGTTACTTTATAATATTCATCATACTTTTAATGAGAATTTATAAGTCCTTGTCCTACCCATTCGGCTAACGACCCTCCACCGATCAAGGAAGCGGTGGGTGAGAGTGGACATCCATTAAGCCACCATTTTATAGGCAACAACCTTATACCCCTCTTATAGACCGGATTCAAGAATGAAGCTTACTAATGGTAAGACGACTTGATCTTATACATATACATATATATATACATATATATATATATATATATATATATATATATATATATATATATATATATATATATATATATATATATATATATATTAACTTATAATATTATAAAGTATAAGCGTTGATTTTTAACTTTGAAAAATCTAGGCATTGGAACCAAAGCTTATTAAGTGACTTTACATGTTCCAAAACTAGACGGCAAGTTTTGTAACTTTACAAAACCTTTCAAATTCATAACTTATGAGTTAATAAAATGAAGACTCTCCATTTTATAACTTATGTGTTCTTTTATTGGTTTTTAACACAAAGAGACTTTTGGTTATCCATAACTTGAGGACAAGTTATGGACTCCATTAAAACACATAAAGATCATGAATTAAACATTTAAACAAGTAATTCATATGATCTATCAAAAAACTCATAAGAACATGAATATTCATATCAAAGTTTCAAGAACATATGAGCACATAAGATCATGAAAAATTGATATTAGTCATTGTAAATGGATTAGAACAACCATTACACCATCTAAAACAAGTTTTGCAACACCAAAATAGTTTAGGGTAATGTTTCTAGTCCATTTCCAGCAGCAAAAATCGAAATTATGCACCCTACATGGCCAACTCGTCGAGTGCACGAACTAACTCGCCGAGTTGGTTGCATTTTCACTTAGACTTGTCGATTCCTCCCCATGTACTCATCGAGTCCCTTGTGCAAACAGCTCAAAAATCGATTTTTTACACTATTTTGCATCAAGTATTAACAAACAAGCCTTTGCTCTGATACCACTGATGGGTTTTGTGTTGGAATAGTGTCTAAGGCTGCAACTATATTAGGCAAGTATTTGACCCGATTGTGCATGGTCCTTTTGGGTTGCCTTCACCATAGCAACTTGATAGGATGATTTATTAAGAGAGAATAAATATTATTAATATATTATGAGAATAATATAAAGAATAATAATATTGTTATTTGATTAATATAGGTCATAAATTAATTAGTATTAATTTGGTGACTTAAAGAGATTAATTAAATAAGAGGGTATAAACTGTCAATTGTTTGATAGTTACACTTTAGACTGTCAATCCTTATTGGATAGGGATTGGACGAATTCTAGAGCTAAGGATAGCTCAAAATCGTCCAAGGCTATCTATGGTAAGGATATGGATTGCTTTAAGAGAAGATTATCCAACTAGGGTTTAAGTTGTAACCCTTAAGGAGTCTACAAGTATAAATAGACCCCATGGATTAGGGAAATCGACACCTCATTGAGAATAGAGAACCCCTGGCCGATTTCCTCCTAGCCTCTCTCTCCCAAATCATCTTCTTTGCTATTTGGTGTTTGTAAGCCATTAGAGGAGTGACAATTGTGACTCTAGAGCTCCAAGACAACAAGATCAAACAAGAGATTCAAAGGTATGCTTCTAGACCTGATTTTGTATTGTTCTCATACCTAATTAGTCATTAGAAGTCTTGGATTCAAAGCATGTTTAATTAGAAAGCCTAGATCCAAGCATTAGGGTTCTGCATGCGCACATAGGATAGTTCTTATGGCTAAAACCCATCAGTGGTATCAGAGCCTAGCTTGGTTTCTATTAAATTCTTGCTTGTTTGTTTGAAACTTAACTGCAAAATTCGATTTTTGTGTTTTTGAGTCATGGACTCGGCGAGTTCCATAGTGGACTCGGCGAGTCCAAGCGTCAGGAAAGGCCAGATTTGGGATTTCTTCATGATTATCTGATGGAAACTTACCTTAATCATATTAGATCAACCCTAATCCGATTTTTTGATATATATGACAATAATCTTGATCTAATTAAAGATATTCATCAACTAATAAAATATTTAATTTCCTTATATGATAATTAATTAATTATTTTGATTAAATTGGTAATTATCTTGCAAGCAATCTTGAATAAATCAAATATAGATAATTAGGAAATTAATTGTTAATTAGAATTATTTGTTATTTGATCCTCCATGTTTTAAATGTTTAAAACTTGTCCTCAAGTTTTGAAATTTATGTTTTGTGATTAAAAGTTTTAATTTAGACAATTTAAATTTCAAACCCTAAGTTTTTAAAAGTTTAAAATACAACCCTATACTAATATAATATTACAAGATTAATATATATATATATATATATATATATATATATATATATATATATATATATATATATATATATATATATATAACTAAAATGCTAGTCTTACCGTTAGTAGGCCTCATTCACGAAGCCGATCTATAAGGTGGGTATAAGGTTACGGCCTATAAAATGGCGCTTAATGGGTGTACACTCACACCCACCGCATGCTTGATCGGTGGAGGGTCGTTAGCCGAACGGGTAGGATAGGGCAACCTCGTCCTCTCATTAAAAGTATAATATGAAATACAAAGTAACTACACATTTTTAAAAAAACAAATTTCCCAATCTTAGTTACTTTAGGAAAAGTGAATTGATACAATCCCATGAAATTACACTTTGCACCCTTGCTAAGAAGTTAGTGGAGCATATGTGGTTTACCGGCACACTAATTGGTTCTAAGTAAAGGTGGCAAAGGGTGATTCATTGTTTATCATAGTTCGATGGAGCGTGTGTGGTTTACCGACACATCGAATAGGTGATCGTTACAATGAAGGCACCATGTGAATTTGCATGGTAATTCACACCCGCTTTGTGATCCTCGGTATCCCAGTCACAAACAAGAGGGGCATATCGAGATTTAAACATGCCATTGAATAGTTTCAATGAATCTCATCCGAACCTAGGAATTCTCAATACATTTAGGACTTATAGTTAGGTTTTTATGGTGGAGAATTAGTGAATCGTCATTCACTTACCTTCATATTATTTGCATGTTGGATTACAACATCCCTTTTCTAATAGGTTAATATTGTTGTTGGATCCTAGCCCTAATATTTCTTATTGGGTGATAATTAGGGATTCATATTCTAATCTATCTTTTTCCTTTCTATTTGTAGATTTCGAACTCAAACAACGTTGCTGCTAGTTCTTTCACATTGATGAGCCTTTGTCAAAAGGTCACTTTCGATGGGACGAACTTTAGCGAATGGATAAGATACATTCGCACCATTGCTCGCTATGAGGATAAGGAGTATGTCCTCGATGAGAAGCTCAAGAAAATTAACCCTGAAATCGCTACTCCGACTGAAATGACCGCTTTTGAAACTCATGAGCGCGATGCAGTGAAGGTACATTGCATCATGATAGCCACCATGAACTCCAAATTCCAAAAGTCCTATGAGGACATGTACCCGTACGAGATGCATCAAGACTTATTGGAGAGATACCACCAAAAAACGAGACAAGAGCGTTATGAGATTTTCACTAACATGATTTCCGCTAAGATGGGTCGTGGAGAATCTCTTACCGTGCACCTGCAAAAGATGCAAAGGTATGTCGACCGCCTTCGCAAGTTGAATGTTGACTTTGGGGAAGACTTGGCGATCGACATGGTGCTTCACTCTTTGCCCCTGAGCTACAATCAATTTAGGATGACCTACCACATGAACAAAGAGGAGGTCACCCTAAGCAAACTCCAAGGTCTCTTGAGGGTCGCTGAGAGCAACTTCAAGGACAAGTCTATTGCACCAACTCCCAATCCATCCGCTGCTCCTGTCTTGGCTATTGGTCAAGGGAAGGGAAAGAAGAGGAAGGCTTCGTCTAAGAACTATCGCAAGGTTAAAGCCCGAGATGGTGCCTCTTCTAGTGGGACCAAAGTTGATCCTGCTAAGTCCTGCCCTAACCCAAAGGAGGCAGACCGCCACCACTTCCATAAGATAGGACATTGGAAGAGAAGCTGCCCAGAGTACCTGCAAGCCATTAAAGAAGGAAAGATCAAGCCGTCTTTCGCAGGTATATACACAATTCTAATCATGCTATTTCTTGGGTTCTTGATACCGGTTGTGGTTATCACATTTGTTCTAATGTGCAGGGACTAAGAAGAAGTAGGGATGTGGAGTAAGGAAGGATCAATCTAATCATGGGGAACAGAAGATCGTCGCCTGTGACCAAGATTGGAGTGTATTCTTTAGTGCTTAGGAATAATTTATGTTTAGATTTGAACAATTATTGCTATTCGCCAGAATTGGCTAGAAACATCATTTCATTTCATGGTTTGTTTAGACAAGGTTTTAGATTTTCTTTTAATAATGAGAATGGTTCTATTTTGGCTTATCTAAATGGTGTCTTTTATTTTGAAGCTATACCATGTAATGGAATTTATGAAACTGTTATGATTGTTGATAACTTAGGAAATGATGTTTTAAACATAGATTCTTCCAATAGTATAGATAGAGCATCCTTGTGGCATTATCGTCTTGGACATGTCAACAAGAAACGCATAGCCCAACTCCAAAAGGATGGAGTGTTGGAGTCATTCGACCTTAGGGAAGATGACACGTGCGAGTCTTGTCTGCTTGGAAAGATGACTAAATCACCCTTCACGAGTACGTGTGAAAGGGGTGAGGGTCTATTCGACCTAATACATATCGATGTATGTGGACCGTTTAGATCAACCACGAAGGATGGGAACCGCTTCTACGTGACTTTTACCGATGATTATAGTAGATATGGGTATATCTATTTAATCAAGCAAAAGTCAGAAACCTTTGAAAACTTCAAAGAGTTCAAGAATGAAGTGGAGAATCAATTGGGCAGGAAAATCAAGATGCTTCGATCCGATCGAGGAGGAGAGTACCTAAGTCTTGAATTCCACGATTATCTCAAGGAGTGTGGAATAGTTTCACAATTGACGCCTCCTAGGACACCGCAGTTGAATGGTGTGGCAGAAAGGCATAATCGAACCTTGTTGGACATGGTTCGCTCTATGATGAGTCGTGCTTCACTACCTATCTCTTTTTGGGGGTAGGCCTTAGAGACTGCCGCCCATATCCTTAACCGAGTCACTACTAAGAAGGTTGCCAAAACACCTCACGAGATGTGGACAGGGAAAGCTCCCTCATTGGCACATATCAAGGTTTGGGGTTGTGAGGCTTTCGTAAGACGAGATACTCACGACAAGCTCGAACCTCGTAGTGAGCGATGTATTTTCATCGGCTACCCGCAGAAATCCTTTGGATATCTCTTCTATAGACCGAAGGACAATGTTGTCTTTGTTGCGAGGAGAGGAGTTTTCCGAGAGCGAGAACTCATAGCCCAAAGTGACAGTGGGAGGCAAATCGAGCTTGAAGAGATTCAAGAGTCGATAGATGAACGAACCTCTACCGCTGGCACTCAACCCGAGGAGGAAACTCCGGTTGAACCGATTGACGAATCCTTACCTCTTAGACGTTCCGATAGAGTTAGAGTTCAACCCCAGTTTTATGGTTTTCATATTACTACCGAAGCGGACACGTATATTAGTGATGGTACACTAATAAATCTTGATGAACCTAATAGCTATAAGGAAGCCATGGCAGGCCCGGAGTCTACAAAATGGAAAGAGGCAATGGATAGCGAGATCCAATCCATGTATGATAACCAAGTTTGGAATTTGGTTGATAATGTGCCCGAACGTAAGATCGTTGGGTGCAAGTGGATCTTCAAGAAGAAGACCGACGTGGGTGGAAAAGTACACACATATAAAGTGCGATTGGTTGCGAAGGGCTTTACTCAAACTCCCGGAGTTGACTATGAAGAGACCTTCTCACCAGTTGCGAAGATAAAATCTATTAGAGTGATGCTAGTTATTGCCGCATTTCATGATTATGAGATATGGCAAATGGATGTCAAGACTGCTTTACTTAATGGAATGTTGGCTGAGGATGTTTACATGGCTCAGCCAGAGGGGTTTGTGGATCCAAAGCATCCGAATAGAGTGTGTAAGCTTGAGAAGTCCATTTATGGACTTAAGCAAGCGTCTCGCAGATGGAATCTTTGCTTCGATGAGAAAGTCAAAGAGTTTGGATTTGTACGAAGTGAAGATGAATCATGTGTATATGTCAAAGCCAGTGGGAGTATAGTTAGCTTCCTCGTTCTATATGTCGATGACATATTACTCATAGGAAACGACATCCCGACTTTGTAGGAAGTTAAGTCCTAGCTCGGGAAGTGCTTCGCTATGAAGGAGCTCGGAGAGGCTTCTTACATTTTGGGAATAAGGATAGTAAGAGAAACAAGTAAGAGACTAATTGGACTTAGTCAGAACACTTACTTAGAGAAGGTACTAAAACGTTTTAGTATGGAAAACTCGAAGAAGGGAGAATTACCGATACAAAGTAATGCCAAGTTGAGTAAGACTCCAAGTCCGAGTACCGAAGCTGAAATAGCAGAAATGAGCCGAGTACCATACGCTTCCGCAGTTGGCTCAATCATGTACGCTATGACTTGTACTCGCCCTGATGTAGCCTTTGCTTTGAGCATGGTTAGTAGATATCAAGGGAACCCTGGCAGAGCCCATTGGATTGCGGTGAAGAATATACTTAAGTACCTTCGGAGGACGAAGGAATGGTTCTTAGTCCTCGGAGGGAGTGATGACTTGAAGGTGCGAGGGTATAGTGACGCCAGTTTTCAGACCGACAGGGACAACTACCGTTCGCAGTCGGGCTGGGTCTTTACCCTGAATGGAGGAGTAGTGACTTGGAAAAGTTCCAAGCAGGAAACCGTAGCTGATTGAACGTGCGAATCAGAGTACATAGCAGCGAGCGAAGCGTCGAAGGAGGCAATATGGCTGAAGAACTTCATCGGTGATCTTGGAGTTGTACCTGCCATAAAGGAGCCCATGGAGATTTTCTGTGATAATGAAGGAGCGGTTACCTTGACCAAGGAACCGACAGATCATGGTAGATCAAGACATATTGACAGAAAATATCACTTTATTAAACATCGTGTAGAAGAAGGACAACTCATAGTGAAGAGGATATCATCAGAAGATAACCCAGCAGATCCGCTTATGAAGGGACTGAGTAGGGTTAAGCACTTGCAGCATGCTAGGAGTATTGGGCTGAAGGATGATATTAGCATAGATTAGATAGATAGTATTAGAAACGTGTAATAGATAAATGTAATTAACATTTGATGATTAAATAAAGGAGTTTTATTTATAAGTAATGTTACTGTCTTATGTTAATTGTTTAACTATTGTTTCATTTTGCATGTTTTGACTTCCAGAATAATTGAGTTTATTAAGAATAATCGAATTATTCAAATTGTCCACAATCGTTCATATGTTGGAAGTAGATATGAATGAAGATTGTCATGAATCGGTGTGTAGATTGTCTAAATGGTATTAGACATAGCAAAGGGTTGCTGCAACGTTCATGAGTGCTTATGAACTAGTTTTGAGCGTTCGAACAAACCCGCGCTTGCTGGAATCACCTTATGGAATATGATATAAAAGGGTGATCGCAAGATGATAATATCATATAGTCTTAAAACCTAGATATATGGTTTGTTATTTGTTAATTGATTGTACATTGATAATGCGAAAACGCATCAGTAACTCGGTGTCATAAAACACATTGTTGTGTATAGTTGGTTAATGAATAAGTAAATGCATATAAGTCAAAGTTTATCTGTAACTTTTATCCTAAGAAGGTAAAAGTGATATCTCGGCCGCTCGATGATTTGTTTTGACTTATGTGCCGGGCCCGGTCAGAACTGAATTGATGTGTTCGATTAAGTTCTATGTCAAATAAATCAGAGATCGACAAACCTAAATGCTTGACTAATCATTCCATAGAATTGTCAGCATGATATCTAACAGAGGACTGTACGATCCCTTATCTAAAGGACAAGATTGATTAGATCAGAGTTTGACAGCGTCTTTGAGAGCTACGATTGCAAATCGAATTGTACTTATGCATATAGTTACTAGACTTATCCAAGTGGGAGACTGTTGGAATAGTGTCTAAGGCTGCAACTATATTAGGGAAGTATTTGACCCGATTATGGATGGTCCTTTTGGGTTGCCTTCACCATAGCAACTTGATAGAATGATTTATTAAGAGAGAATAAATATTATTAATATATTATGAGAATAATATAAAGAATAATAATATTGTTATTTGATTAATATAAGTCATAAATTAATTGGTATTAATTTGGTGACTTAAAGAGATTACTTAAATAAGAGGGTATAAACTGTCAATTGTTTGACAGTTACACTTTAGACTGTAAATCCTTATTGGATAGGGGTTGGACGAATTCTAGAGCTAAGGATAGCTCAAAATCATCCAAGGCTATCTATGGTAAGGATATGGATTGCTTTAAGAGAAAATTATCCAACTAGGGTTTAAGTTGTAACCCTTAAGGAGTCTACAAGTATAAATAGACCCCATGGCTTAGTGAAATCGGCACCTCATTGAGAATAGAGAACCCCTGGCCGATTTCCTCCTAGTCTCTCTCTCCCAAATCATCTTCTTTGCTATTTGGTGTTTGTAAGCCATTAGAGGAGTGACAATTGTGACTCTAGAGCTCCAAGACAACAAGATCAAATAATAGATTCAAAGGTATGCTTCTAGACCTGATTTTGTATTGTTCTCATACCTAATTAGTTATTAGAAGTCTTGCATTCAAAGCATGTTTAATTAGAAAGCCTAGATCCAAGCATTAGGGTTTTGCATGCGCACATAGGAAAGTTCTTATGGCTAAAACCCATCATTTTGTGCATTCTAACACCCCTAAGTGTACATGCAACGCTAGAAAACCTTGGATCTACGTTTGTCTAAAATACATGCAAAATATGATTTCCAAGGTTCATAATCCTATCTAGCATACATGGGGAACTTTTAATCTAAAATATTGCTAGAATTACATACCTTGTAGTTGATTTGATTCCTTGAAAATCTTGAGAGCCTAGCACCCTAAGTGTGATGCCTCAAATGCTTCACACAACACCAAATGCTTTGGAATAACTTTAGAGAATGTATAACACTAGTAAAATCGGCCTAGCCCTCTCTTGTTCTTAGTGTAGCCAATTTTGGTGAATAATATTCCTTATATACTGTGTCACATCTAGAGTTACACCATGTAAACCCCAATGTGACATGACTCTTCATTTCCATGACCCATGGGTTTGTAACTCCCATGGAGCATCCATGGAGCATCCTATGGGTTTAACCCAACTTGATAATCCATGGAGCCTTTTAGCCCACTATATAAGTTCTAAATGATTTACATAATCAACCCATATATTTAATTAGTTATCTTTTTGATCACTTAATTAATTCCAAATTAATTCTTGATCAATACTAATTAAATAATACTATTAATATATTAGAACTTATAATATATTAATAAACCACAAGGGTTATTTCTCTCATTAAATCTATCCAAATGCATGATGCCATGCAACCCAAATGGACCATGTCGAGTCGGGTCAAGTACATACCAAATATAGTTATGGACTTAGACACCTTATCTAACAGAATTTTCCTACAATAATAGTTTCCACTTAAGCATTAAGATGACACCTTATCAAGCTTTGTATGGACAGAAGTGTCGAACGTCATCATGTTGGCTTCAAGCTGGAGAAAAGAAGTTTATGGAAAAGATGTTAGCAGTTTAGTATCATCAACCGAGCTATGCTGACAAGAAAAGACCAAGGTTTTGAAAACCAGACCAGATATCGAACCGTTTATCTTACTGGTTCGATGGTTCAATTGGTTCGACCGGTTGGATCGGTCCTAAAAACCAAGGTTTTGAAAACCAGACCGGACATCGAACCGTTTATCTTACTGGTTCGATGGTTCAATTGGTTCGACCGGTTGGACCGGTCCTAAAAACCGGATATATATATATATATATATATATATATATATATATATATATATATATATATATATATATATATATATATATATATATATATGTGTGTGTGTGTGTTGTGTGTGTTTAAAAGAATAAATTATATGTACATGTGTGTTTTATATATGTATATATGTACATTAAATAACATAATGTGTGTTTTACATTACGTAGTTGTGTAAAAATGTCTAAATAATTAAATATATGTAATGTAATTTTGTGTTTAACGTAAAAAAATAAATAATGTAAATATGTTTAGTATGTATGGATATTGTAAGAGAGGTAGTAGTAAAGTAATATGGAAAAGTTGTATTTGAGGCATCCCACATCCGTGGGTGAAAAAAAAATAGACGGAAAATAGAGTCTATAAAAAGGGTGCTTAGAAGATCAAGCCAAGTATCTTTTCTCACTGCCGGCTCCTTTGAGCTGGCTTGCTCCTTTGAGAAGAGTATATGAAAAAAACCAAGCTTGTTGAATAAACTGGTTTTAGTTCCGGTTGAACCGATCCGGTTTTTTACAGTTTTTATCTAAACCGCCAGTTTTTAACGGTTTGCAAACAAATGGAGTAAAAAACCGCTAACATGGTTGGTTCCCAGTTGAACCGGTCCAATCGGCCGGTCTGGTCCGGTTTTCAAAACACTTGAAAAGACAACTATTTGCAACACCGTAATTTCAAGACAATTTTTCTTTTAAAAAATTATAATTCTTAACACATATTTCACAAAACATCATTTATTAAAATCACAAAACATAGCTCCAGGTTTAATAAAATATGTAATCACAGATCCTCTTAACTTTTTCTCTGGTATGTACAATCAATCTGGTGCCGTCCCGCGATCTAGATAAGAAAAACCTGAAACACGTAACACATAACATGGTAAGCACGAAGCTTAGTGAGTTCCCTAAAATACCATATACAACACAAATTAGCCACTCGAGGCTATAACTCTGTTTAACCCTCTGGTCAATGTGTCTCAATGGGACCCTCCAGTCTCATAACTCTGTGGATCCTCTGGTCCTAACTCTGTAAACTCTGAAACATACATAGAATAAATCACATAGAAATAATGCAGTGTATCACATCATATAAATAGCATACAAAATACTCTGTTACATAACTCTAATGACCACTCTAGGTAAAGTATAGTGAGAAGACTCACATCGGTTGAAGAACCGCTCCTATAAACACTGCTGCCACGCACCGGCCTCTAGCTCTGTGCCAAACCCACAATTATCTCAATTAGGAGCTAAGTCCAACCTCTCACTTATTTGGGTCTAAAGAAAGCCATCTGCCAGCCCATTAATGCCCCGAACCCATTGGGCCCACCGAGGCCCAATAGTAAATGGGCCCACACACGGCCCAAAACCCAAACAAAAAGGCGAGCCCAACTCAAGGGCCTAAAGCACATATATACACTTTTCTGGTCCAAGACTCTAATGCACGAAGCCCAAACTCCAGGCCCAACACTCGAGGCCCAAAACATAACTCAAAAGCCCACGGAAGGAATAACGTGAGGCGTACCTCCTTGGTACGCTCAGCGTACTCAGGCACGCAAGAACTGGTCGGGGACCTCAACCCAGTATGCGGGGCGTACTGGAATTACGCCTCGCATACTCTCAGTTTTACTTGTCCAAGTTTCTAGGTCTTAATCCGTTAAGACCTTAACTCATCTCTTAGATCTGGACTTCCTAACATCTCTTACTCCATAAAGTTGACGACTTTAGGCCCTAGGATGGCTGATAAGGTCATAACACATGAAAGACTTACTTTCTTAACCCAAAATGAACATAGCTCATGCATGGGTTGAATATCATGATCAAGATCTTATTTTTATGGTTCCCCACCACTAAATACGCTTCAAAGGACAGGTCGTTTAGCTTTGGACTTCACCAACTCACAAAGTTCAAATATTGGGACATAAAACCCTAAAATGGACCATACTAAGTATGGATAAAAAAGAATGGGAAAGCTTTGAAAGTTTTACCTTCAAATGATGCTCTAGCCCTAAGAAAGCTCAGATCCAAGGCCTGGACTTCAACTCCATTCTCTTTCATACTCCTTCTTAACTCCAAAGAGCCCACAATAACACATACAAACTCAACATGGCCACCCACAAGCTGAAGAACGATTATTAGGGTTTGAGAGGGTTTAATGGCTGAGGAAGGTGACCAGAAATGAGACCATCTCATCCTTTAAATAGGGACACCACTTGAATTAGGGTTTTCCTTCAGCGCCTAGTACGCCCAGCATACTAGGTGGTCCTCATGTCCAATCCACGCTCATAGGTACGCTAAGCTTAACCATACTTACACCCAGCGTACCCAATGCCACTCATTTCTCCATAAGGACTCAACTTTCCATAACTCCCAAACTATCATAGCTTCTTTGATATAACTTCAGATTCTCAAGATCCTCAGTTCTACAGACTGGTGACGAGATGCCTTACGATCCCAGCAACTCGCCACAACCTGAGACTTCCTCATGCCCGGCTCGTGGCCCACGAACCCTAATCATGGACAATCCAAAACGGGATGTTACAATTCTCCCCCACTTAATTACATTTCGCCATCGAAATCGCTTCTTATCAACACTTAGATTGAAACCAAAAACCCAGAAGTACAAAAAGAAAGACCTCATATCTCACCACCATCTTCACATGGATGCCTGAGTCCAAACATGAACTCCCGAAACCAGAACCAAAATCGAACCCTCTGCCGCTAAGATACCCCTTTCTGACCTTCCCAAAATCGAAAACTCTAGTCGCCTAGCCCGCCGCCAAACCGCCCACTCATGCTCTCGCCATGATAGTCGCCATTTGACCCTCGTACCCTGATAACTCACTGCTCCTCTGATTTCGCCAGACAAAATTCGAAAATCGGCTATCGATCCTCATACCAATGTACCAAACAATCTAGATCACGCCCCAAGGAACAGAAGGGTTCACATCCCACCAGGGCTCATTCACTGAACTGCTATACCAACCCATCCGAACAGTGAATTTTCAACATTCTGCCCTCAAACACAAGAGAATAACCATCTTTCAGAAGTTTCCTCAGATATAGAAATAACTATAAGCCTCAGCTCCATTTCACAAAACCCCCTTAACATTGTGCACCAGGTCTGAATTCGACCCAACCGATGAATCCCCAAGGTCCATTGCATTATCTCAACCGTCTCAATGGCTCCCTTCCCATAATAACTACCTCAGATCATTGTGACACGCAAGTCATGAAGTTCACTTTACCCCAAGCGAATGCTACACTCCCAACTGAAGGTCGACTCAGCCCCGACCTATGTCGTTCACTGCTCATAATTCTAGGCATCTCGCAGTACTTCCCGTACACGAGTACTGACCTACATAGGTCTAAGGCATTAGAAGATAATCAATACCCCCCCTTTAATACAGAATCCATCTCTGATTCCGGCACCTCATTCCACCTTCTCAATACACCGCTAGAATCAAACTTGACTCGAGAGTCTAGTCTAGCACAAAAATTGAAACCACTCGTCCCAATGGACATTCAACTCGTGACCCATGACCCGCAACCCACGTGCACTTCACTTGACCAAATTCTCCGGATTGTGATGTCCACACCTTACTCAGAATATAATGATTCCCGGTCATTGAGGAGACCCCGGTCTTGCCCCTGGTCTGACCACCAGACTCCCAAGAACTCGTAAATTAGGGCTATTCAAGCCTAAATCCCTTCTGCGTCATGCTCTAAAAAAGAGTGCTTCATCATGACAACCTCTCGCTAACTAGTGCATAATATGGCTCCCTATAGCATCACAACACCCTCCTCTATGACTAGTGAGTACTACGGCTTCCGTAGCATCACAACACCCTCTCTCTGACTAATGAGTACTACGGATCCCCGTAGCACAACAACACCCTCTCTCTGACCAGTGAGTACTACGGCTCCCTGTAGCATCACAACACCTCTCTCTGACCAGTGAGTACTACGGCTCCTGGTAGCATCACAACACCCTCTCTCTGACTAGTGAGTACTACGGTTCCCGTAGCATCACAACATCCTCTCTCATCACTAACTCGTTGAACTGCAACTCTTCACGGTCTCACCCCGCTAACTCTTACCACTTCCCAATCTCACTCTCAGATCGATGCCACACTGCGATCATTACTCATACCTTACGGATCATCCATAGATAGGTGCACTCACACCCATCCAGGCTAAGCAACACTACATCGGATGATCACCGTCGCGAAAAAACCCATTTTTCTCGCTGCAATTCACATTCTCAATTAAATCCCTTTGATGTCAATTAGCTGAATGGCCCCCACCAAAACCATAGACACTCGATACCCCACTTGGCATATCAAGCTCAAAACTCAAAATAATCCGAGATTTAGGACGTTGAACTCGGATACCCCGGAATACTCCATCTTCCAAATTAAAACACAGAGAAATTGCCAACGACTCAAAACACAAAGATGACAATCTGAAACTTCCTCCTCTATTGCCCAAAACTCATGCCATAATACTCATAATGACTATGAATTTGGTTGACTAATCAACTTATGCCCTTCCCAAACTGCATAACGGCCCAAACATTGAACTAGCGTTCCTCAACCAACGAACTACCCCACGAGCCAACCACCTTGATTTCATCATTATAACCTTAAAGAATTCCTATCCACCATAAGGTCTCCGATCAATGGCCACTTGCTGTGGAGACATTCATCCTTTACCAAACACATGCCACATGCATTATCTCACTCTGTACCTCGCTTCAAACACCAATAACCCTGAGCGCATGAATCCACACCGCAGGTCTCTATATCCAGATCTCTAACCGATCTCGAACAAATCTCAGATCCCCTCAACAAAATACCTGGTCCTCCCCCACTTAGGGTTTGAACCATCACCAATTGGTGCACCAACATTCGATCTCACAGACTGTCTCCACAAGTAACATTGCACCCGAATCCCGCAAGGTGCCATGCAACGCTCGATGATCTCCCTGACAGAGATCAAACAACTCCAAGCACCCGAATCTCATAGGAATTCCTCGGAACTTACTATCATGACTGCCTCTAGTCATTCATAATCTCACATCATACCATCACCGGACCTCCCAAGTGTCTAGTATTAACCCTGACTCCTAATATAGGAATAATGAATTATCATGCTCCTCATCCTCGACTTCTCACCCAATGCTCCGACACGTCCCTTATCATAAGAGTAGAAACCACATTTCCACTATCTCTATGCCCATCAAGGAAAATAAGAGTCACCGCCCTGATATACTCCTCTTGATCGCCTAACGCTGCAGCTAACACATGCCCTACCATACTCAAATAGGGTGTATCCTGGTCCTTGACCATCTCAGTCCCCACTGACATCCTGCTCAGGCTATATCATTTCCTCACAACAGACCTACTGCCAGACACTCAATTTGAAGGTCACCATCAGTGCGATCCCACAGGGCTCACCCCCAACCCAGAAACCGAAACCTCAACACCTCTTACGTCTCCTTCAGGAAAAGGAAATAGCACCACTCGGGTCACAAAAGGTGACATCTCTACTATCGGCCGGCTGCCGGCTCGAACCGTATTCTTCCATAAAGCACCGTCCCTACTCAACTGTGAGTCTTGCGACACTAATGGCATATCACCAACAATCCCTCGGAGCTAACTCGATTCCCATACTAAGGAATGCTCCACCGAAACTCGTTCATCCTGACCTCTTGGACCCATACTCTTTCACATTCGACCTTGGTCTAGATAATCCACTACTAGAAAAACAGCCTTTTACGACGCTCATTGCACGTCGTAAAAGGCTCAGACGATGCGCAAATGCACATCAAGGAAGGCCCTGTCATAAAGAGAGACGACGCGCTTTTGCGCGTCGTCTATAAACGATGTGCATTTACGACGCTCATTTACGACGCGCAATTACGACGCGCGTTTACGACACGCAATGCGTATCAAGGAAGGCCCTGTCATAAAGGAAGACGACACGCATTCGCGTGTCGTAACCTTACGACACGCGTGTTAATGACACGTAATGCGTATCAAGAAAGCCCCTGTCAAGAAAGGCCATGTCATAAATGAAGATGACACACATTGTTGCGTATCGTAAATTTAAATATTTAAAAAATATATATTTATATATTTATTAATTTTTAAATTAAATGTGCATTTAATGTGTCATAATAGAAATAAAATACCATATACAAAAAATACAATCCATTGAATAAACTTTAATGTCATACAATTCTAATTCTTACAATATATAAATTTGCATTCATCTAATCTACTCTATGTTTCATACTAAAGATTGAAATGAAGAATACAACACTTGCATTTTTAGCATCTTACCTCTTTCGGCTTGAGCTTTCTTTTCCACTTCTAACTCGAGAGCTATTCGCTTTCATCAACCTTGTAAACACAACACAAAATCACTTGTCATTTTCATTCGCTTTCCAATTTCCGTTGTGTGTTTTCCTATTTCCTTAGTTTGTGTACAATGGAGTAAGCAAGTGTGTATTGAAGCACCTTCCATGTAATAGTACCCCCTTGACCAATACTAGTATCAGAACATAAAGCACCTTTCTGCACAAAAAACAACAATAAGTCAACAAAGAGTCAACATGTTAGTTGCAGCCTTGTTTCTTCTTCTTCTTCTGAACTCATCTCTTGCAACCATTGCTCTAAGCCTACTCTGAATAGATACAACAACTCCTTGTCAAAACATGTACAACCGGTTTCAATCAAGACACTTAATCAATCAAAAACTTCAACAATTAATTTATTTCCTTATTAAAGTTAGTTCTTTTACAGCAATATGTTTGAAGATATAAAGAAAAAAAATGTCAAAGGAGAATAAGGAAATATTGAATGGTAGAACCTCATTACTGTTATGCACACAATTATTCAAACCAAACTGCCAAATTCTAACAACTTCTCCAACTGTTCTGTTTTCAATCCTGTCAAGCACAATTTTTTCACAAGTAAGGCAGAAGCATGGAAATAAATAAAAGTGGGCTTCTTGAATTATCCTTCACTATAATAAATAGATAAAAATTGTATAATGAAAGAAATACACACACACACACACGAAGGACCCCTAATCACCTGTAGCTTGCTAGGTTGGTCAATCTCACGGTAAACAAAGAAGACTCATACATCAGATGCTCGCAACATTCTCGGTTCATCTTCGTTGCCTAGCTTCAAATATATATCTTGACCAAGTCTATTGGTGAATGTCATAAATGGATGCACACTGAATGTGAGCATAAAAAACAAGTATGTGTAACAAAAAAAAGTTAAATACCTCTTTCTTGAACCCTCATTTGGGCCTGCACCCTTTGCATTCTTTGAAGTTGTTCCAGACTTTGTTGTTGCTTAAGGAGAAGTGATCTAATCAGTATGTTCACTTGATCAGTCTTTATAAGCTGATTTTCTGAAAAAAGAAATCTTTATAAGTTATTTGAAATTTTTGTCATGTAATTCACATATAGTAAAGATAATTTTGTTAAAGATGACCTCTCGGTGTTGTGTCATGATCAGTGATGATACATTGCTACTTCTTTCATTCAATCCAAACCATTATTAGGGAAACCAGAGATCAAAATCCAGCATTCAACTACACAGAAACTGCTCAAAATGAAGCACGTATGCACAGAAAATGAGAACAAAATTAAATTAAATTAAGTTAAATTAAAAAAAAAGTGAAATACCAATGAAATTGTATGTCACTAATACCTTGTGTGTCTGTAAAATAGGATCATTCACAGTCAACCAGCTGTCTCTCCATAAACTGAAATACAATGAACACTTTATTCTCAATGTTAAAAAACTTAAAGATCCTTCATGTTGTGTATGCATGTGTTTGTGTGTGTGTGTGTGTGTGAGAGAGAGAGAGAGAGAGTGTAACAACTCAAATTTTTCAAACAAATTTTTCATTTTGAAAACATAATTAATTCCATTTAAAACAAGGCATAAATAGTTCAAGTATTCTGTCAAATACATATATTTAAAATCCCAAGATCATAAAGACAATCTTCAGTGTGTATCGATCATGCCGGCGCCTTCCCACGGTCCTCGCTGGTACCTGAAATACATGCGCAACAACTGTAAGCATAAATGCTTAGTGAGTTCCCCAATATACAACTTACGCACATACGCCTTTCCAGGCCCGACCTTCCGGTCCATGTGTCTCAGGGGACTTCCGTCCCTGCTGGGTAAACCTTCCGGCCTTACCCACGCCGACCTTCCGGTCCATCACACAATCGTATCGCCTTCCGGCCCATAACATATTGCCTTCCGGCCCATAATATAATCGCCTTCCAGCCCATAACATACATAGCATATATAACAATTAACTTACCACATATAGCATACATATCACATATCATATCCGACCTTCCGGTCACACAGTCAACCCTTCCGGGTACAGTATAGTGAGAAGACTCACCTCGTAAATGCTGAAAGCTAGCAACTCTTGAAATCACTCGGGCACAATCCGACAAGCTACAACCTTCCTATAACATCACATATCTCATTAACACTTATAACTTCTAAGGGTGACTATCCCTAAGAAGTCAGACTTAGGTCAACTCTGGTCAACGGTCAGCTCGACCGGACTCGGCGAGTACCATGACGACTCGGCGAGTCTAGACGTCCTCCAACTTTCTGAGATTCCTTATCTACTCGTCGAGTACCCTCCTCGACCCGACGAGTTACCCTTGAAAGAATCGCGGGGCCACCCCGACTCCACTCGCCGAGTCTAAAGAACAACTCGGCGAGTCCCAGTAAATCTTCAAGCTACTCGCCGAGTCTGAAGAACAACTCGGCGAGTCCATGCCATGCAGACGAGCAACTGCTTCCTGAATTACGTGCGGTCCCGAGATATACAACCATGGGACTTTCTGGACTTCTAAGCATCTCATTACTGGGGGTATAAACGTTTGGGTAATAACATAATAACCCATCTAATCACTAAATGGGTTTCATAAACCCTAACTTCATAAACACAACAAACAACAGAAGGAAATCCGAAATATTACCTGGGATATGCTTTCTCTGTGTTTCCAAACCGCAGGACTCGAATCCTTTGCTGTTCCTTCAGCCAAAACCTTTCTTCTCTTTGTCCCACAACCTCTTCAAGCCCTAATACCCTCCAATCTTGCTCTAGATGCCCACAACCGATTAGGGTTCCTCTCAATCGACTAAAAACGAACAATGACGGCACATAAGAGCATTATATACGATCCCAAACCGAACGGTTAGGGTTTCTGCTGAACAGCGTCGACTCGCCGAGTCCATACCTGGACTCGTCGAGTCCAGTCGCGATCCCGCGACCAAGTCTGCGATCCTACTCGGCGAGTCTAGGCTCCAACACGCCGAGTCCCCCCCTTAAATCACCCAAAAACATAATTTAAACAATACCTGAGATTTCGGGCTGTTACAACTCTCCCCCACTTGGATTAGACTTCGCCCTCGAAGTCTCACTCCGCAAATAGTTTCGGATGCTGCTCCCGCATCTCGCGTTCCGGTTCCCAAGTCATTTCCGATCCCTTACGGTGTTGCCATTGGACCAACACCAAGGGTACCTCCTTGTTCCTCAGAACCTTGATCTTCCGATCCCTGATCGCCACTGGTCTCTCTGCGTAATTCAGGCTTACGTCCACCTGAATATCCTCCAATGGAACCACTGCCGACTCATCGGCTATACACTTCCTCAGCTGCGACACATGAAAAGTGTCATGGATCTGACCCAACTCTGCTGGCAGTTCCAACCGATAGGCTACCCGGCCTATCCTTGCAATCACACGAAATGGCCCAATATACCGGGGCCCCAATTTGCCTCTCTTCCTGAACCGAATCACTCCTTTCCAAGGAGAGACCTTCAGGAGAACGAAGTCGCCGACCTGAAATTCAAGCTCGGATCGGCGCCTGTCAGCATAACTCTTCTGTCGGCTCTGGGCAGTCAATAACCTTTGTCTCACTTGCTGAATCTGCTCTGTTGTCTGGAGCACGATCTCCGTGCTGCCCATCACTCTCTGTCCCACCTCTCCCCAGCAAATGGGGGTCCGACACCTCCTACCATACAACAGCTCGAAAGGTGGCATACCAATGCTCGAACGATGGCTGTTGTTGTAGGAGAACTCTGCCAATGGTAAATACGCATCCCAACTACCCCCGAAGTCTAACACACACGCTCGGAGCATGTCCTCCAGCGTCTGAATCGTCCGCTCGCTCTGACCGTCTGTCTGGGGATGGTATGCGGTACTAAAATGCAATTTAGTACCCAGCTCCTCATGGAATTTCTTCCAGAACCTGGAAGTGAAGCGCACATCGCGGTCTGACACAATCGAGATCGGCACCCCGTGCCGAGACACCACCTCTTTCACGTATATCTCCGCCAACTTTTCCGCTGAAGAACTCTCACTGATGGCAAGGAAGTGTGCACTCTTCGTCAACCTATCCACAATCACCCAAATTGCGTCAACTCCCCTAGCAGTCCTTGGCAATTTGGTGATAAAATCCATAGTGATCTGTTCCCACTTCCACTCGGGGATCTCCAATGGCTGCAACTTGCCATGCGGTCTCTGGTGCTCAGCCTTAACCCTACGGCAGGTCAAGCACCTCTCAGCGAACCATGCCACGTCCCTCTTCATACAGGGCCACCAATATTCTTTCCTCAAATCCAAATACATCTTTGTAGCACCGGGATGAATCGAGAATTTCGATCTATGAGCTTCTTCCATCAAAGTAGTACGCGTACCGCCCGCGAACGGTACCCAGACCCGACCCTGAAACGTCATAAGCCCTCGACTATCCTTAACAAACTCTGAGATTAACCCCACAACCCGCTCTTTCTTCTGCATTTCTGGTCATACAGCCTCAGTCTGTGCCCTACGAATATCATCCAATACAGGAGTCATCACGGTCAGTCTCAAGTATACGTCTCGCAATGGAGTGCTCTCCGCCCTGCGGCTCAATGCATCGGCTACCACATTAGCCTTGCCTGGGTGGTACAGGATCTCACAATCATAATCCTTGACTACATCCAGCCACCTCCTCTGACGCATATTTAGGTTGGGCTGATCCATCAAATACTTCAAACTCTTATGGTCCGTGTAAATCGTACATCGAACCCCATACAAGTAGTGACGCCAAATTTTGAGAGCGAACACTACTGCCCCCAACTCTAAATCATGCGTAGGATATCTCGTCTCATGAGGCTTCAGCTGCCTCGACGCATAAGCTATCACATGACCCCTCTGCATCAATACTGCACCCAATCCCGAAATCGACGCGTCGCAATACACCACGAAATCTTCCATCCCTTCTGGGAGAGCTAATACCGGGGCTTCGCACAATCTCTGGCGAAGTGTCTCAAAGGAGGTCTGCTGCTCGGGTCCCCATGAGAATGCAACACCCTTCCGGGTCAATCTGGTGAGTGGCACTGCGATCTTGGAGAAATCCTTGATAAATCTCCGATAATACCCTGCCAACCCAAGGAAACTCCTGATCTCAGAGGGTGACTTCGGCACCTCCCAACTCATCACCGCCTCAACCTTGGCCGGATCGACTAATATCCCTTTCTGATTCACCACATGTCCTAGAAACTGGACCTCCCGCAACCAGAAGTCACATTTGGAGAACTTTGCATAAAGCTTCTCCGACCTCAATACCTCAAGGACCTCCCTCAAATGCTCCTCATGCTGCTCTCTAGATCTCGAATACACCAGAATGTCGTCGATAAATACAATCACTGACCGATCCAACATCGGCCTGCATACCCTGTTCATGAGATCCATGAACACAGCCGGGGCATTGGTGAGTCCAAAAGGCATCACCACAAACTCATAATGCCCATATCGCGTCCTAAACGCTGTCTTCTGGACGTCCTCACTCCGTACCCTCACCTGATGGTATCCTGACCTCAGATCGATCTTGGAAAACCAAGATGCTCCCTGCAACTGATCGAATAAATCATCGATCCTCGGCAACGGGTAACGGTTCTTGACCGTTAGCTTGTTCAACTCCCGGTAATCAATGCACATCCGGTGTGAACCATCCTTCTTCTTGACGAACAGAATGGGTGCTCCCCATGGCGAGCTGCTCGGCCGAATGAATCCCTTCCCCAGCAACTCCTGGAGTTGCGAGGACAATTCTTGCATCTCTGGAGGTGCAAGACGATAGGGCACTTTGGCAATAGGCGCGGCTCCCGGAACCAGATCGATACCAAACTCTACTTGCCTCACAGGAGGTACTCCCGGCAACTCCTCGGGAAAAACATCTGAAAACTCGCACACCACCGGAACTTCCTCAACTGACTTCGGTTTCTCGGAAACCTCTCGCGTATCCATCACATACGCCACAAAACCCTTACAGCCCTGCCGTAGACACTGCCTCGCCCTTGCGGCCGAACAAAAAGCTGATCCTGAACGGGTACCCTCACCGTACACCGAAAGAACTCCTCCTTTAGGGTCTCGTATAGTCACCAACTGACGCTCACAGTCGATGACAGCGCCGAATCGGCTCAGCCAGTCCATGCCCACGATGACACAGACATCCCCCATCGCGATAGGAATCAGATCAATCGGGAATCCAACCCCGAAAATCTCTAGTACACATCCCCGAAGAACCTCCGTAGCACAAATCACCTTCTCGTCAGCTATAGAAACTCTCAAAGGTCGACTCAACGACTCACCACTAACGCCGATATGCTGACTAAAGGCTAAGGACACAAAGGACCTACTCGCACCCGAGTCAAATAACACTAAGGCAGGCACAGAGTTCACAAGGAAAGTACCTACGCGCATAATAACATAAGCATAACATATCGACATTAAAATAATTACATGAATTACAACATACCTGCCACAACATCGGGCGCAGCGCGGACCTCCTCCGCAGTCAGCTGAAAGGCTCTTCCCCGAGCCCTCGGGGCCTCGGCCTTCACCGGTCGAGTCGCCGTAACTCCGGCAACAGGTGCAGATCCCTGAAGAAGCTGAGGGCACTCGGCCTTCCTATGGCCAGTCTGGTTGCAATGAAAGCAAACCGTAAACCCCTTGGGACACTCCCTAGCAATGTGCCCCTCCTTGCCACACTTGTAGCAAGCACCAGATCGACATACTCCATCATGACTCTTGCCGCACTTCCCGCAAGTGCGACCCTTCGAACCTCCTGTCCTCGAATCAGCGGACTTGGTCCGCTTGGCTGCCGGCTGGAACTGAGCTGGTCGCCGGTCCACCCGCTGAGACTCAGCCTCCTCCCGAGCCTGGGTCTCCAACTCGATATCGCGCTTCCTGGCATTCGCCTGAAGCTCAGCAAAAGTATGGTAGGTGGAGTTCGATACAAACTCCCGGATATCCCTCCTCAACACTCCCAAGTACCGGCTCATCCGAGCCTGCTCTGAGGACACCAGCTCAGGGCAAAACATCGCCCTCTCATGAAACTTCCGTGTAATCACCGCAACAGAATCGGTACCCTGCTTGAGGGTTAAGAACTCCTGAACCAATCGTTCCCGCTCCACCGGGGGAACGTACTCATCCCTGAACATGGTAGTGAACCCCCCCCATGTCACTGCCGCAGTCTCTGCCAAAGTGAAGTTCGCCGTCACGAACTTCCACCAGTCCTTTGCTCCCAGACGGAGCTGGTTCAAAGCGAACCGTACCCTCAGGTGCTCCGGGCATGAACAAGTATAGAAGCACCCCTCTATATCCGCGATCCACCTCATCGCAGCAATCGGATCCTGCGTCCCATCGAACTCCGGTGGCTTCGTGTTGCTGAACTCTCGGAACAGCAACGAGTCACCTCCCTGTGGCCTAGCAGCGGCCACGGCTGCGGTAGCTGCAGCGGTTGCAGCCTCAGTCAATGCGGCGTACCGCTCGTCGAACGTCTCCATCAGGGTGGTCTTGATAGACCCAAACATCTCCGGGATCTCAGCCCAGATCGCCGCCGCCACCTCCTCGTGGATCATCTGACGAATATCCTCGTCACTCACACCGCTCGTACTTGCTCCGTGACGCGGTCTAACCATGATATCTCTGAAATACAACATAAAACTATCAGAGATTCTACCGAGTATTATCGCACTCGATACGCAACCCTACTCAGTCCCAGATATCCAGGGATTCTTACTTGGGCCTCCCACTGACCCGGTGTCCTCGGTAGTACGGGCCCAATACTACCGACCACACCGCATCAATGTTCATCCCAAGTCCTCCTCCCCAAACTCCGGATAGTGAGTACTCTACTTCTGATACGCTCTATCTACCCGCATACTAGCAAAGCATCTCATATAGGCAACTTCCCTAGACTAAGGCATCACAAATCAGGCCACTCTAGTCCTATCATGGATACCTAGTCTTCTAGCATGCATAACAATTCATATCATATAATATTGTAAGGTATTTTGGGGATCTTTACCGTTCGGGCGCTGACTGATCGTACACACTGCTTCTTTCTTGCTTACCACAAAACCATTTACAAACGTTTATGCCTTTATTTGAAAAGTTTCCTCAAATCCTCGGTTTGAGTTCAGTTACCCCCGAAGGTGCACCCGAATCTCTCAAACCAAGGCTCTGATACCAATTGTAACAACTCAAATTTTTCAAACAAATTTTTCATTTTTAAAACATAATTAATTCCATTTAAAACAAGGCATAAATAGTTCAAGTATTCTGTCAAATACATATATTTAAAATCCCAAGATCATAAAGACAATCTTCAGTGTGTATCGATCATGCCGGCGCCTTCCCACGGTCCTCGCTGGTACCTGAAATACATGCGCAACAACTGTAAGCATAAATGCTTAGTGAGTTCCCCAATATACAACTTACGCACATACGCCTTTCCAGGCCCGACCTTCCGGTCCATGTGTCTCAGGGGACTTCCGTCCCTGCTGGGTAAACCTTCCGGCCTTACCCACGCCGACCTTCCGGTCCATCACACAATCGTATCGCCTTCCGGCCCATAACATATTGCCTTCCGGCCCATAATATAATCGCCTTCCGGCCCATAACATACATAGCATATATAACAATTAACTTACCACATATAGCATACATATCACATATCATATCCGACCTTCCGGTCACACAGTCAACCCTTCCGGGTACAGTATAGTGAGAAGACTCACCTCGTAAATGCTGAAAGCTAGCAACTCTTGAAATCACTCGGGCACAATCCGACAAGCTACAACCTTCCTATAACATCACATATCTCATTAACACTTATAACTTCTAAGGGTGACTATCCCTAAGAAGTCAGACTTAGGTCAACTCTGGTCAACGGTCAGCTCGACCGGACTCGGCGAGTACCATGACGACTCGGCGAGTCTAGACGTCCTCCAACTTTCTGAGATTCCTTATCTACTCGTCGAGTACCCTCCTCGACCCGACGAGTTACCCTTGAAAGAATCGCGGGGCCACCCCGACTCCACTCGCCGAGTCTAAAGAACAACTCGGCGAGTCCCAGTAAATCTTCAAGCTACTCGCCGAGTCTGAAGAACAACTCGGCGAGTCCATGCCATGCAGACGAGCAACTGCTTCCTGAATTACGTGCGGTCCCGAGATATACAACCATGGGACTTTCTGGACTTCTAAGCATCTCATTACTGGGGGTATAAACGTTTGGGTAATAACATAATAACCCATCTAATCACTAAATGGGTTTCATAAACCCTAACTTCATAAACACAACAAACAACAGAAGGAAATCCGAAATATTACCTGGGATATGCTTTCTCTGTGTTTCCAAACCGCAGGACTCGAATCCTTTGCTGTTCCTTCAGCCAAAACCTTTCTTCTCTTTGTCCCACAACCTCTTCAAGCCCTAATACCCTCCAATCTTGCTCTAGATGCCCACAACCGATTAGGGTTCCTCTCAATCGACTAAAAACGAATAATGACGGCACATAAGAGCATTATATACGATCCCAAACCGAACGGTTAGGGTTTCTGCTGAACAGCGTCGACTCGCCGAGTCCATACCTGGACTCGTCGAGTCCAGTCGCGATCCCGCGACCAAGTCTGCGATCCTACTCGGCGAGTCTAGGCTCCAACACGCCGAGTCCCCCCCTTAAATCACCCAAAAACATAATTTAAACAATACCTGAGATTTCGGGCTGTTACAGAGAGAGAAAGAGAAAGAGAAGACCAAAATACCTTGGATAAAGAACATAACCATGCCCATTCCTCTTTCACATACCTTGTAATCATCTCTCTTTTGTTTTTCTACATTTGTTTGTTTGTTTGTACTTTGTACATAAATTTGACTTCAAGGTGGTCAATAAGATGTGTGGGTGGGGTTTCCACACAGCAGTGTAGTAGGAACTCAAAACATACCCTCGGGAAATAAAAACATCTACAGCAAAAACATCCTTCCTTCCTTCTGTGTGTAGATTTAGATTGACCACCACATACTTTGTTTTGATATTGTTAGCAGCAGCTAGTATCGTCTACTCAGATTGTCCCTGGTGTAGAAAGGATGTCTTAATGTTGCACGTGTTGTTACCCTCTCTAATGGATCATATCTTAATAGCCCTTGAAACAGATGAATCAAATCCCCTGCTAAATGCTCTACATGCTGCATTATCAAATTCTGCATCATCCACGTCACACACACAACTTACTTAGAATCCTATTATTCACCAAAAGACAGATGAGAAAGGATCTATATGAATTATTATGTAATGATAACCTCTTTTTGTCGACTTGATGCTCTTTCATCTTCAAGATCTTTTATTTGTGCTTGAAGTTTCCTAAGATTTCATGCCATCAAATATACCATTACCCAATTAAATCCAAAAGAAAAAAAGGATCCTTGATTTTATTCATCAAATTATGAATAAAATCATGGCTAAGAAAGAAAAGTACAGATGCTTGGATTTTGACAGGTGTCAGTGAGGCAATTGAAGGACCCGATGGAATGGACAAGTGTTACCTAGGTCATCGAAGAACTTGGCTGGGAAATAATGAGTGGGCCAAAATTAGATCTGTGGACACACGCAAATTGAATCAGCTAGGGGATTGGCCCATGAATGTTAAAGAGAAATCAGGCCCTTGTGAAGTTAAATCTACGAAAACAAAAGTAACCCAGTCGGCATCAATATCGCCCAGTCGTATCAGTGCCTCACCCTTACCGCCGTGCAATTCTTCATCTTCCTCATTCTATCGAGAAAGCTTGTCTACAGATACTTCATTAAAGATGAGCAAGGAAAATATTCACACTAGCATTGACATTATTGGACATGTCGACTCCAGCAAGTCTACAACCACCTACAAGCTGGGAGGTATCAAGAAGGAAGCCTTCAACTTAATCGATAAGGATGGCTACAGTTGCATCACAACAAAGGAACTTGGAACAATTATGAAATTGATTGGGCAAAATAGAACTGAAGTTGAACTTCAGGATATGATCAATGAATTAGAAGTAGAAGGTAATGGAACCATCGATTTCCCAGAATTTCTAAACCTGTTAACAAGGAAGATGAACACTCAAAGGGGTGCAATATTCACATAGATAAAGAATAATGTTAACAAGATAGCTAAATGGACCACTCCAGCAATTGTGACTAGTGCTAACATGATGAGAATGGGTTATACAACCAGGGTTCATCCTTGTGATCATTTTGATTTGGTGATATTAGCAATTGTTGGAAACAAGCAGAAGGGAATTGATGGTCAGATTGGAACAAAATTTGATGATCAGTTTACCCCGCATGAAAAGTTTCTCCTGTTACCATTGAATCTTAAAATAGCAAAACTCAAAGAAAATCTCACAACCAGCCGGGAAATACAAGCATCACTGGTGGAGATAGAAGATAGAAATGCTTCATTTAATGGGTTACCAGAATGGATTGGTGCCTTTGAGGTAAGTTTTGTTTTGAATAAACTCATTGGTGTAAGCTACAAGTTCGAAGATACCAGATCAGGGGATGAATTAACAGAAAAATATAGAGAATTCGTGTTGCATTTTGAGATCCCGGGAACACCATTCAAGATTTATGGCAAGGCAAAGGGCAAGACAAAGAGGTCACCAAGGAGCGTTTGGATGCTATACACAATTTCTATCCACCTTGAGGACAAGGTGGTTCTTTTGGGGTGGGGTATTGTTATGCATCAACTTTTGCAATATATGATAGATAAGGGCAATATGGGAAATTCAACAAATAAAAGGACATTAGGGACAGTTTAGGTATTTTATATTATTTAGTTTGTAATGTCAGATAGTATAAGTAGAGGGTAGTTTTCCAGATTTGTTCTCTATTTTTGTAATCTTCCATACCATCACAAATTGGATTGTAGTTTTTTCAATTTATAAAGATACCAGAGGCTAGGATTGAGGCAAGGCAGAACTACAATGGTTATGGTTGTGTGTTGGTGCAGAGATTGGGAGTTTTAAAAGTGGGAATTGTGTCCATCCTATTAAATAAAACACCTAAGAAAGTGTTTGACATGACTTGTAATCATACCTTGTAATCAGGCACTTTCACATACTCCGGAGACACGAGAAGTATGTTTTGTGTACCTGAATGATACAAGAATCAATCAGATTAGTCAATATATATAATGATATATTACAAACAATTAGATGTAATTTGTTCATAAATTGTACTCACCTTCTCCCATTTTCCCATGAATCTTATCTGCAAGTCATGCAATCAAACAAAGAAAGAAAAGAATTAGTTTGTACAAGTTTAGCTGTTTAGGGGTTATAACTTATAAATATCAGATTATGTCAAATAAAGTTTTTATAAACTCGAGATGTGGGATTTAGAAATGATTATCGGATTATTTCAAATAAAGTTTTATTGTATAGGTTTAGCTGTTTAGGGGTTATAACTTATAAATATCCAAGAAATGAATATTTGATTCTAATTATTCACCAAATCATTTTCAAATGCCATCTCCTGATTAAATAAAATAAAAAGCATAAATAGATAGTAAATAATAATATAAGCAATATGATGTTGGTAAATTTAAAGAAGAAAAGGGGAGCAAAGGTAAGAGGTGTATTACATGAAGCTTGGTGTGACAAGCTTCATAATAACAAAGTCTTCAAATACAGGGCCATTTGGGATAGCATACATGAATCTTTGCATATTCTTCACCACCACACAACAGCTGTGATAAGTACTTCCTACTTTGACCTTGATTCAAATGAAAGTTATTAAAGATCAAGATCAATCTTTATCTTGGTATGAATGATAAAATAGTGAGTCTTATATAATTACTCAAGCGTTATAATACATATGTACAGGGTCAACTTAGATGTAACTGAATTAGCTAAAATACCTTCCCAAATAGAATGATATTGCCAGCATTAGAGCCAAAAAAAACTCCTCATATGCATCGAGCATGTAGAAAGGAAGAGATCCATCAAGTTCCACCAGAAATGGTGGTTTTTCATCAGAATGTACACCAGGAACGATCTCAGCATTCAAATAAGAGCTTATGTTCGTCTTCAATCCCAATGTTGCACTGAGAGTTGGATCCTTTTCCACTTTAATTTTAACATTTAAAGTCCAACCGTCGGCCTCCTTCATCACTGGCTCAACTTTCAGTTCACTATTATCCTTAGATGTTTCAACTTCACTTGCCACCACCGGTGGCTCCTCCACAACACCCAAATCTGTTTCATTTTTAGGAAATTCTAGCACTTCCTCCCTTCTTCTATTACGTCGTGTTTATGCAAACTATTTGATGATGGAGTATTCATAGCCACCACACTTGGAAATCTGAAAAGACCAAAACTTGTAGTAAGATGAAATTGAATACAGATCGAGCTCAGATTGGTACGTATCTCTTCAAAATATGCTTCCCCGTTACGCTAATCCCACCACTATTCCACCAATAGCTCCGGCAACAGCCGACTGTTGTCGTGGTGGTCGTCGTTTATGATGCGATTTGAAGATAACGGTTGGTAAGACATGTCGTAGTTAGGGCTACAATTAGGGTTTCGATCTTTCAAGAATCTGATTCCAAGAGAGAGAGATGTTTGATGATACTGAAGATGAAGATGAGGGATCTAGGGCTTTTTATTGCTAAGTAGAAGAGGCGGGGGATTAACTTTTTGGGATTCAATAGGCGGGGGTAATTTTCGTCGATTTCATTTCCCGCCTAAAACGCGTGTTTCACTTAAAAATTATAAAGTGACACATTTACATGAGGCACATTTTATGAAAGGCGCCCTCCGCATTTCTTTTTTTCTTTTCTGACACTAATTTTAGGGCGCGCACAAATGCGTGCCATCTATCCTTTAGATTTTGCAAAACTGACATTATCTTTTAGGGCACTTACAAATGCGCGTCGTCTATTAGTGAGTGTCATTGTTTGCGCGTCATTAAAGGTCTATTTTCTTGTAGTGATCTCTGCGGAATAACCGGTAAAACCAGAAGCACTGACCGCCACATATCTTGGTGCTCGAACCATGATATCACCTCTCGATCTGCTACCTAGAACCTCTGGAACACTCCCTGCATTGAGTATGGGTCCTTTATTTTCATTAGTACGAGCCCATACTACCTACCACATCTACCCATACTCTCTACACGGACCATCCCAGATTCCCTAAGTAGCGGCTCAACCTTCTCATCACCAATCTCAACACGCATGCTTGCTCCCCAGCAAAATGCTCTACTCTGTCATCGTACTAATCTAACTAAGGTTAATTCCTAGGCTCTTACTAGGTTCTCACACTTCTCCGCCATCAGCTGCTGAGAAACTCCTTATGATGCCAGTCATCTTCCTCTTGAATATCGTCACATTCACTTGGTAGTTGACTCCCATCATCGGAAGTTCCACAAAGCACGAAGCAAGCAGCATTCGGGCGTCGAATAAACACATATAACCCGCCCTAGGTGATAACTCCACTAGCTCTACTCATACCCAAAAGATATCACCAAACTCTGAAACTCTACCCCCGCGGGTATCTGGCAACTCTCTTGGAAGGCTCCACCAATGCTTATCTAGGTATCTCTCCTAGATTACTCCTCTACTCTAATCCCTCTCTACAAGGATTCCTGCTGCATGCTCCTACTCAGCACATACTCGAAAACGCATCACAGATAACAACAACTCCTAGGTTAAGGCATCACAAATCAGGCCACTCTAGTCCTAATATATGAAATACCTAGCCTATCTCTAGCATGCATAATATCTAAAAATATCTCATAAAGCATAAGATAAGGGTATTTTGGGAAATCACCGTTCAGACTCTGGTTGATTGTACACACTGCTCTTTCTCGTTTTCTATTAGAAACTCTTCTTCGTTTTTGAAAAAACATCATTTATTTTGAAATTTTTTTCTTCATTCCTCAGTTTGAGTCCAGATATACCCGAAGGTGCATCCGAATCCCTCTAACCAAGGCTCTGATACCAACTTGTAACACTGTAATTTCAAGACAATTTTTCTTTAAAAAATTTATAGTTCTCAACACCTATGTCACAAAACATCATTTATTAAAATCACAAAACATAGCTCCATGTTTAATAAAATATGTAATCCCGGATCCTCTTAACTCTTTCTCTGGTGTTCACAATCAAGCAGGTGTCATCCCGCGATCCAGATAAGAAAAACCTGAAATACATAACACATAACACGGTAAGCACGAAGCTTAGTGAGTTCCCCAAAATACCACATACAACACAAATTAGCCACTCGAGGCTATAACTCTGTTTGACCCTTTGGTTAATGTGTCTCAGTGGGACCCTCCAGTCCCATAACTCTGTGGACCCTATGGTCCTAACTCTGTGGACCTTCCGGTCATAACTCCGTAAACTCTGAAACATACATAGCATAAATCACATAGAAATAATGCAGTGTATCACATCATATAAATAGCATACAAACTACTCTGTCACATAACTCTAATGACCACTCTAGGTAAAGTATATTAAAAAGACTCACCTCGGATGAAGAACCGCTCCTATAAACACTGCTGCCACGCACCGGCCTCTAGCTCTGTGCCAAACCCACAATTATTTCAATTAGGAGCTAAGTCCAACCTCTCACTTATTTGGGTCTAAAGACAGCCATCTACCAGCCCATTAATGCCCTGAACCCATTGGGCCCACCGAGGCCCAATAGTAAATGGGCCCACACACGGCCCAAAACCCAAACAAAAAGGCGAGCCCAACTCAAGGGCCCAAAGCACATATATACACTTTTCTGGTCCAAGACTCTAATGCACGAAGCCCAAACTCCAGGCCCAACACTCAAGGCCCAAAACATAACTCAAAAGCCCACGGAAGGAGTAACGCGAGGCGTACCTCCTTGGTACGCTCAGCGTACTCAGGCACGCAAGACCTCAACCCAGTATGTGGAGTGTACTGGAATTACGCCTCGTATACTCTCAGTTTTACATGTCTAAGTTTCTAGGTCTTAATCCATTAAGACCTTAACTCATCTCTTAGATCTGGACTTCCTAACATCTCTTACTCCATAAAGTTGACGACTTTAGGCCCTAGGATGGCTGATAAGGTCACAACACATGAAACTCTTACTTTCTTAACCTAAAATGCACATAGCTCATGCATGGGTTGAATCTAATGATCAAGATCTCATTTTTATGGTTCCCCACCACTAAATACGCTTAAAAGGACATGTCATTTAGCTCTGGAGTTCACCAACTCACAAAGTTCAAATCTTGGGACATAAAACCCTAAAATGGACCATACTAAGTATAGATCAAAATGAATGGGAAAGCTTTGAGCTTTTTACCTTCAAATGATGCTCTAGCCCCAAGAAGGCTCAGATCCAAGGCCTGGACTTCAACTCCATTCTCTTTCATGCTCCTTCTTAACTCCAAAGAGCCCACAATAACACATACAAGCTCAACATGGCCACCCACAAGCTCAAGAACGGTAATTAGGGTTTGAGAGGGTTTAATGGCTGAGGAAGGTGGCCAGAAATGAGACCATCTCATCCTTTAAATAGGGACACCACTTGAATTAGGGTTTTCCTTCAGCGCCTAGTACGCCCAGCATACTAGGTGGTCCTCATGTCCAATCCACGCTCATAGGTACGCTAAGCTTAACCATACTTACACCCAGCGTACCCAATGCCACTCATTTCTCCATAAGGACTCAACTTTCCATAACTCCCAAACTATCATAGCTTCTTTGATATAACTTCAGATTCTCAAGATCCTCAGTTCTACAGACTGGTGACGAGATGCCTTACGATCCCAGCAACTCGCCACAACCTGAGACTTCCTCATGCCCGGCTCGTGGCCCACGAACCCTAATCATGGATAATCTGAAACCGGATGTTACACTATTGACATTCGAAGTTGGAGATTCAGTTTTACTTAAAGTCTCGTCGTGGTAGGGACTTATAAGATTTGGTAAATGGGAAAGTTGAGTCCAAGGTTTATTTCACCGTTTAAAGTTCTTTAGAGAATTGGGAACCAATATTACAATCTACAACTACCAGAAGAACTAGATGGTATTCATAACACCTTCCACGTGTGTTATTTGAGGAAATTCACATGCGAAGTTCCCGACATAATTCTAATTTCTGAGTTAAGGATGAATGAAAACAAGACGCTAATTGAAGAACCAGAGGCGCTCGTTGACCGTAAGACTAAGAAGTTGTGACGCAAGATGGTCGATTTAATGTTTGTGTGATGGAAACATGCAAATGGACCAAATCTCACCTGGGAAATGGAGAGTGACATGATGACTCGCTATCCGCATTTGTTTGCTGATGCATTATTCTTGGACGGAATCATCCTAAGGGGGAGAGAATTGTAACGCCTGCGTTTTTGGGCTAAGCATTAATGATAGTGTAATAGTCCAGGTCAACTACTGTAACTCGTTTTGAAGTAATAAAAATGAATTATTTGAGTATTATGTTCATTTATCTGCTTAATACTTAATTATGCTGATATAATAAATTAAGGATAAAAATAAGCATAAAAAATGTTAGATAAACCCGATATATATGAAGAAAGTTGTAGTGGTCGTAAAAAGGATTTCGGAGATATGAAGAACGCCAAAATCCAAGTTATAACAAAGAAGTTATGACCTGTCGAAGTTTCACGACAAAACCGGCACGATACCGAGAATCGTAAAAAAATGAGTTTATTAAGGATACTTTTTAGCCTTAGGATTCTAAATGAAAGTTGTGTAGTACGTCTCCACCTTCGCGTGGATATAAAAAATATCAAAAATGGAGCTCGTATGCAAAAGTTATGACCTTACGAAGATACAACTGTCTGAGAGTATGACACGTGTCAGAAACCCTAATCTGACTGGACTCACGACGTGAGCATTAATTCTCACGACTTGAGGAGTTAAAACGCCACTTTTCAAGGCTAGAATGCAGATGACAAGTCTACGTTTAAGGCTAACGACGTGAGCATGATTTCTCATGACGTGAGAACTTGTCCGGACACATTTCGGAGATATAAACACAAATGGCAAGTCTACGGGGTGAGCAGGCATGGCTCACGATTTGAGCATGTATGGCTTACAACATGAGAGACCAAAAATCAGGCTATAAATAGCAGGTTCGACCCTAGACATTCCTACACCCAAAATCTTCTTTCTCTCTCGTTTGCTGAATGCATTCCGCGTCTCAAGCCCGACGATCATGAACCGCTGACCGTTTCTAGTTAGATTTTATCCCGTCACGCTACTAAGGGGACTGGATAGTTACTTTCATCTTACACATAGATATGAAGTATTTTATATAGATTATGTGCTATGTGTGTATATTATCTGTTTACCTGATATCTATGTTAGATAAACGTTTTATACATGTTTTAAATGATTTAAACTGTATATGTATTTTTATCTACACATATGTTGGGTACAACATTGGTAGATGAAATAGTTGATGTGTGGTGAAATAAAATGATGAGAGGCCTTGACATTGACAATGTTCTAGTCATCTAGTGGAGTATAGATGACGACCATAGAATTTTCTAGGAAGTCCAGTGGAACGCTAGCAAGCTCACAACCTATAGGTGTTTGTGAAGGATGTGTTCACCGGTGTACTCCATCCCCCTCATGGTTGCCTTACAAACATTTATGACCGGGGAATCCCCTCAGCATTAATGTCTATGCCGATGATGATCCTTAGGCTGGGTCCCTTTTATTAGATGCTTTTGGGACGTAAAGTGAGGATAACGGGAACAGATAACCGGGTTTGTTTGGTTTGATGAAATTAATAAACTTAATTATTGTGGGTTGAAAACCCTATATGCTCACCAGGATCCCAAGCCTAACTTAATCAGTTTCTTGTATTACAGGTAGTGGCAAGGGCATCGTTGGATGATCTAACAAGGGATTATGGATTTATAGGCCAGTAGAAAATATATAATATGTTGTACAAAAATAAATTATATTCAAGGCCAATTTTGTCTTATGGCTTATGATGTTTTGTTTATGCTTATGATCTATATCGATGTTGACATCCCAAGTTTGTAATGTAATGAAAATACATTTCTTTAAGAAATCCCTTGATAAATTTTATCATATTTTGTTTTGGGAACAAATTCGCAACACTTTTATTTTAAAGATTACTATGATTTTATTATAAATCATAAACGAGATCGGTCTTTTCTAGCCATGAAAATGGGGATGTCACATCACAATCCAATTAGGTCCAAAAGCTAAGTCATTAGGCCCATTAGGGTTTCATTTGGTCAATTAGGGTTTTCCTAAGTTGGGCACCATTCATTGCCACTTCGGGTAGTGGTGGTCAACAACTACTCATGGCGGTGGACACCACCTCACGGTGGTGGTTATGGTTCCTGTCCCATTATGTCTAAGCATCCAAAAGGAAGCTAAACACAAGCAAAAGCACACTGCCAGCCAACACGGTGGTTGGTGGCGGCAGGAGGCGGCAACCACTACCTCACGATGGTGGTTATGAGTTTTCTTTAATATACTAGTCACTAATTACAATTTACAATGCTTTAACCAAAAAATAAACACACACACACAAGCACCCTTGTGGTGGCCGGTGGTGGTAGATGGTGGTAGCCACCACGTCACGTTGGTGGTGGTGGCCTTTTCTCGATTTTTTTAGCCAAACAAACCACACACAACACACAAAACAATAGGAAGCACACCCACAAACTTATTTTGCCAGGAATAGGAACACATCCAACCTCTTGGTGGTGTTTGGCGACGAAAAAATCACGGAGAGGCACAATCGGCGGTGATTTGCGATGACAGCCACCACCTCACGATGGTGGCGACGGTTCCTCTTGATGTTCTGCCCAACAACACGTTGACACACGTGAGCCACGACGCGAAACAACAGCCCTTAGCTACCGACTTGGCGGCTGGCAGCGTTGAAGTTATTCCGATTCTCGACAGTGGTGGTGCTATGATGATGACATAGTGGGTGGCGGAGCAATAACGAACTGAAGGAAGAGAAGGGATGAAATGAACGATAACAACAGTAGCGACAGAAGGCAGAAGGAAATGATGACGGAGAAGGGTGGCAGCGGACGCCACGAACCTCGTCAACGATCTTCAACGAAATGAATGCAGCGACTGTTCTCGGCTTCGACGTCGGCAATGCAGCAACGAAGACAGTGGCTGTCGGGCTCGATGATGCAAACGGCAACTGAGGAAGGCTCATATGGTGGCGGCGGCGACCGGAGGTGAAGAATGAGGTGGTGGATGATGGTGTTCAATTCGTTTTAGGTTTTGCGAGCAATAGAACAGTTAAATACCCGGTGTCCTATCAAACCTCATTCCATAATGGCAGGAATGGTCCCTCTCCATAAAAATCTTTTCAAAACAGCTCCCATATTTACTCATTACACCCATACTCCTATAATTCCTTTCATTTTAAGTCCAATAGTTACCTAACAGCCCCTCCTCTACAAATTATTTTCAACTGAAGCCCATATGTTCCCATTCAACCCCTAAGTCTCCTAAATCTCTTCAAAATAAGTCCCAATAATTTACTAAGTAGTCCTTACTTTCAAAAATATTTACGAAACCAATCCAGAACTTACACTTCTAACCCCCGAGTTCTAAAATTGTGATGTTAGCTCCTCGAGAAGAACACATTGATATATAATTATTGATTTTAGGGCTACTATTCTGTAACATCTCAAATTTCAGAAGTATAATTTAAGGGCTTAAGTGTAAATTTGAAGCATGGACTCGACGAGTAGGATCGCTTACTCGCCGAGTCGGAGCGGATTTGGGTCACGGATTAAGTGACCAAATCGCCGAGTCGGAAGCTGGACTCGATGAGTTGGTGCTGAAGAGGTAAAACCCTAATTCCAGGGGTTGTGCCTTATATAAAGAACATTATATTCCTCCCTCAGCCTCTTTACTTCCCTATTGAGTTCCAGAGACCCTAGAAACGAGTGAGCTTTCATCATTTGAGCGAAAAGAACTTTGGAGGAGGGAATCTTTGAAAGGAACTTGAAGATCAAGAGGCTTGCTTCAAAGGAGAGGTGTAGATCCGAGATCTACTTCAGTTGTGGTCATTTTGGAGGTAATAAGCTATTACCTTCACTCTTTTGCATCTAGATATATTCTTGTTTTGAGATTTGGAGTTTTTATGCCATGTTTAAGAACCATTTCGAGTTAGAGCCCAGATCTAATGTTGCTACTTCAGATCTAAGTGTATTTTGGTTTGGAGAGTCATAAAGTGTCAGTCTTGGGGGTGTAAGTGAAGCATGGTTGCCTTAAACCCTAGTTTGAATTGTTTTAGGCGTAGAACTCCTTAGCTACATGTAAAGTTTGCAACTTTACGTGAGGAATAGGCTTTGGAAGAATGGATCTACAGTTTGAAGTCCCTGCATCACTTAAAAAGCCTCTGAATGTATGAAGGACTGAATAGACTCGGCGAGCCCTTCGAGTGGACTCGGCGAGTAGTATGAAGATGGAGATGAACACGACAAGTTGGATGAACAACTCAGCAAGTCTGTTGAAGATTGCCTTGGACTCGGCGAGTCAAGTCGCGAAACCCCAAACCCTTCGAGTTAAGACTCGAATCAGTGAGTTGAGTGGAGACTCAGTGAGTTGGACAGGTCAGGACTCGGAAATCGGTAGACTCGGCGAGTCAGGGGATGATTCGGTGAGTCGAGTCGTGAATGAAAGGATCCTGAGCGTATGAACTCGGCGAGTCAGCAGGCTGACTCGGCGAGTAGGGTCAACCTGGCAGGTTGACTTTGACCAGGACTTTGACTTTGACCAGAGTTGACTTAGTTTACTGTTGAAGGGCAGTCTGGGACTAAGTGTTATATTTGGTATTAGTAGATAGGGGAGTCATTGGAGTAGCATTGCGGGAGTTGTTAGATAGCGGTCAGAAGGGTATCAGCAAGAACTTCAGTAGTGTAGGTGAGTTACCTTCCAGTAGCGGTGCGTCTACGGCCACAATGCCGACCCAGTAGTAGGATCTGTATGTGAGATGATGTTCTTTGTGATATTCATCTAGGTTTGCTACTACCTGATGTGTTTATGTGCTAGTACGTTCTGATGTTATGTGATAGCTGTACTAGGGGTGAAATAGTCCCTGGTTACCGGTCGACAGGACCGAAGGGGTAGGCCAGCAACCAGATATGCTAGGCCGTACGTGAGTTATGTTATATGCTAGGGTTTTATGTGGTAGGGCTATTAGTCCCCAGTACCTGGTCGAGAGGACCGAAGGGGAGGCCAGCACCCAGATATGCCAGTCAATATCCGGTCAAGAGGACTGAAGGGGAGGCCAGCACCCAGATATGCTAGTCAGTATCCGGTCGAGAGGACCGAAGGGGAGTCCAGCACCCAGATATGCTAGGTAGTATCCGGTCGAGAGGACCGACGGGGTAGATCAGGCACCCAGAAATGCCTGACAATATGTGTATGTTATGTGATTATATGGTATGTGGTATTGTGGGGGAACTCACTAAGCTTCATGCTTACAGTTTTCAGTTTTGTTTTCAGGTACTCAGTTTTTAAAAGAGGAGCCCGGAGAGGTTGTAGTGCACACACCATAGTCAGTTAGCCTGGGATGTTTTACTCTGATAATAATTTAATGTTTGAAATTATTACTCTGAAATTATGTGATGACTTATGATACGGTGTTCGTAAATGTGGTTTAGTAATGTTTTAAAAGAAATTTTTAGTCGTGAAAATTGGGTCGTTACAAGTTTGTATCAGAGCCTTGGTTTGAGGGATTCGGATACATTTCAGGTGTTGTCTGAACTCAAACTAAGGAAATGGTAAAAAGGTTTTCAAAAGAAAAACATTTTCGAAAAGAATTTTGAGAAAAAGAAAAGAGGTTTAGAAAAAGCGAAAATAAGTTTTTTTAGAAAGAAAAGAACTTTCAAAAGAGAAAAAAAGGGTGTGGTGCATGCAATCAGCCGAGCTCAAGTAAGTACTCCCAAATTACCCATACTAGTTATGTTATCAGTTTTAGTTTCTGTTTCAGATCAGTTCAGTTTTTGTTTCAGTAGAACAGCATGCTAGTATAGGACTAACGATCTAAGAGGATGCCTTATGTGCCTGCTTTATGTGTTTTAGCTTGATAAGAATTGCATGCTAGTATTGAGTAGACAGTAATAGGATAGCCTGTGTAGTGTATGCCTAATAGTATGAGCTTAACATTGTATGCTAGTACAGTGTCTTGTTTTGGGAATAGGTTTGCATGAGTATGTTTCCTTTATCTGAATGTTGCTTGCTTTGTGCTTTGTGGGACTCTGAGTGATGGGAGTTAGCCATTAGGTGAATACGTCACGTCACATGTGGTTAGGGTTGAATAATCTCAGAGTGCCGGATTTGACCTTGTTGCGCAGCTCTCGTCTGAGTCTAACCATTGAAAGGATGAGTCTTTTACTCAAAGGATTATCAGAGCCTCATGGCATGTGATGATATTCAGGTAGTGGCTAATTGGCATTACAAGGAGGCCTTCGGCAGCTGAGGACTGGTTTGGGTGGAGTCTGAGGTTCCCTAGGGCAAGCTTAGGAAGGTAGTAGCAGAGATCAGTAGCAGGAGAGTGACTTGGTGGAGTTGAGGTAATTCTTGAGGAAAGTACGGATAGATGTGGAAGGTAGTATGGGCCCGTACTACTGAAAGCATAGGATCCGTACTCGGATCAAGAGGGGCCGAGACAAGACTAAGGAACTTGTAGAGTGTGCGAGAGATCCCTCAGCAGCGGTGTGTATATTGATCAGGAAGTGTTATATTTTCAGCATGGTGACATTGCGCGAGTTACCAGTTAGCAGTTCAGGTACCGGGGAGGGATCTGGCTCGGGCTCTGGAGCCGAGCAGCTTGATGATCAGATGAGGGATTTCATTTCCGCAGAGATATTGTGCAACATCATCGATCAGACTCCAGTGGTTTTCGGTTCGGTTATAGAGGCCATCATGGAGCTTATGGATTGTCATCTTGAGGCCTTTAGGGTCGGGATAGTTTCAGGACAGATTGGGGCTCGTCTAGAGCCCGATTCTTATGAAGTTCAGGGATCCATTAGGGAGGGAGATTCCACTTCTAGCTTTAGCCATCAGGGGATAGGAATGAGTGGGGCACCTTGTCTCCAAGAGAGACCTCTGCAAGATTGGATAGTTGAGGAGGTTTTGCGAGCTATTCGCGAGAAGCTGCCCGACATGGTCATAAGGATCACTGATAGGTTGACCGCGAAGCTTCAGGATCAGGCAGCGGTTGTTCAGATGATGGATGGGGTCGACGAGGTAACGCAGGAGTGAGAGACGGGCAGGGAGTCGGAAAGGAAGAGGAAAACGGATGAGACACAGGTAGCCACATGTTCGGGCAAGAGGCCCAAGGGGTCGGATTTGAGATCGAGGGACTATCAGAGCCGCAGTCGATGCGGGAAGTGTGGTAGGATGCACAAGGGTGCGTAAAGGCATAAAAGTAGTGGCGATGTTGTATGTTTCAAGTGCGGCCGGATTGGCCATTTTAGCAGAGATTGTATTGTTACTGTCGCCCAGGAACTTGATCTAATATGTTTCCGTTGTAGTTAGAGGGGCCACAAGAAGGCCCACTATCCGAGTTTGTATACAGCAGGGCTTGTGCCAGCTCCTGCCCCTAGAACTTCGAGAGCCACCAGCAAACATCAGGGTCAGGCAAGGGCGCCCACGGCTCGGAGCGGAGTATTCCGGTTGATTTCAACAAGGATTCGAGTAGCGCTGGATGTTGGGGGTACGTATCTTTTACCTTCATGTCAATTATTATTCATGATATTATTCTTATATTGATGCATCGATATTAATAAGCATATGTGTTGGGATATTATATTACCTGCTTGTGACTGAGTTTTATGCTATCTGCGTACTTTGGAATTAGAATGGTAAATTGGAGGTCATCCCCTTTAGATCAGGCTACTTCAGATGCGGTGACTGTAGCATGTATGTGTATGATTTTGTAGTGCCTCACTACTTTCGGATGGTGCCATTCGGGTATTGATCAGTTATGTCCTCAGTAGTGACGATTTAAAGCTTCTAGTGAAGTAGTTAGCGGATAGTAGGGAAGTGAGTTGGGGATCTTTACCCTGAACGCAAGTTCTCAGGATGCAGTCACTAAAGAAAATTCAGTAAAGGATTGAAGAGTGTGCGGTTAGTTAACAGGAATGGTTCGGATCTGGTAATGATTAGTTGCAGCGCCAAGAGAGGTAAACGAGGGCGGGCAGCGGATCGCCCCTTTTCATGGAAGGAAGGTTGGGGAATCCTTTCGACCAGTGAACAGTAAGGAGTTAGTCGGAACCAAGTGGGGGAGAACCCTCTGAGTATACAAGGGTAAGAGTACGCAGATCCAGAATGAGTACGCGACCTTTGAGAAGAAAAGATAGTAGCACAGCGATTGATGAATTGAGGAGTTCAGGGTTGGGAGTTTGAGGAACTTCCCAATAAGTTAGTTCATGTGATCGAGATGGTTAGTAGCTGGTTGGGAATTCAGGTTGGAGGGCCTCCTATAGGATTCTAGTGAGTCGGAATGAAGATTTTGAGAACGGTTAGCGAGAGATACTTTCGTGTTAGTAGTCAGTGGCAGAGACAGCATGCAGAGCATGGTAGAGCGGCGGGAGAGCCGCAACATTTTCTAGCAGTCAGATAGTAGTGGAGTGTTGTAAGTCTGCGAGGGTAGCCATAGCATTCACTAGCAGTCAGATAGTAGTAGAGTGTAGTAAGTATGTGGGGGTAGCCGTAGCATTCACTAGCAGTCAGATAGTAGTAGAGTGTTGTAAGTCTGCGGGGGTAGCCGTAGCATTCACTAGAAGTTAGATAGTAGTAGAGTGTTGTAAGTCTGTGGGGGTAGCCGTAGCATTCACTAGCAGCCAGATAGTATTAGAGAGTGTGAGTCTGCAGGTGTAGCTGTAGCATTTATCAGGTGGTAGGCAGCATGAGCGCGTTGTTTGAACGCGAGATTTGATGATGTCAGGATGTGATGATTGGACCTGATCAGTGGATCGGGAGGTTGTTAGAGCCACAATGACAGGATAACTAGTGGAAACTAGTTCCAGAGAAAGATTTCGTTCAAAACTCATGGGAGCGACTAAGTGAGGAGTCCTTGGACTCCACAGTGGAGTTGGAACTCGGTGTTGCAGATAACCAACAGATGATTGGAGACCAGGAAGGTCTTGAGATACTTTGGGAAGCAGCCATATGACAGTTTAGTGTTTCATGCAGTTCAGTGTTTCAGGCAGTTTAGTGTTTCAGGCAGTTCAGTGTTGCAGGCAGTTTAGTGTTTCGGTTAGTTGCAGTGTGATGGTCTGTATTAATTTTGTGTTGGGTTGCAAGTGCAGCCAGATTAGTTGGAATAGGGTGGTCTCAGTTCATCCGGAGAGCTAACAAGGGACAACATAATTCTCAGAGAATGGCAGGGATGATAGAAGGTCTATGGGGTAAGTCAGCAATTGACGAAAAAGAAGTAGTAAGAAGTATTCAGGGTGTACCGACAGTAGTAACCATCACTGGGAGTTGCTGAAGTATTGGATGTCGTGAAGGGTAGGTCCTTTACATTGATAAGGGAAGTGGTAGTTATGGGAAGTTGCCTTGGGAAGGCCGGATAGCGTGTAAGTCAAAAGGGAGTGAACCCTAAGGGGGTTCAGCATAAGTACTCCGGGAGCACTGGAAGGATCACCAGTGGTGAAAGATGAGTTCTTAGAATGGCTGAGGATTGTTATCGCAAGAATTAGGGTTGATCTGCATGATCGGGCGGAAAGCAAACGAAAGTAGTCAGCGAATGTTAGAATTGCCAAAAAGAGGGTTGAAAGCGGATTGCAGACTGATTAACTGTGGAGAACTTCGAGGATGAAGTTTAGTTTAAGTGGGGTAGAGTTGTAACATATCAAATTTCAGAAGTATAATATAAGGGCTTAAGTGTAAATTTGAAGCATGGACTCGACGAGTAGGATCGCTTACTCGCCGAGTCGGAGCGGGTTTGTGTCACGGATTAAGTGAACAACTCGCTGAGTCGGAAGTTGGACTCGACGAGTTGGTTCTGAAGAGGGAAAACCCTAATTCTGGGGGTTGTGCCTTATATAAAGAACATTATATTCCTCCCTCAACCTCTTTACTTCCCTATTGAGTTCCAGAGGCCCTAGAAACGAGTGAGCTTTCATAATTTGAAAGAAAAGAACTTTGGAGGAGGCAATCTTTGAAAGGAACTTGAAGATCAAGAGGCTTGCTTCAAAGGAGAGGTGTAGATCCGATATCTACTTCAGTTGTGTTCATTTTGGAAGTAATAAGTTGTTACCTTCACTCTTTTGCATCTAGATCTATTCTTGTTATGAGATTTGGGGTTTTTATGCCATGTTTAAGAACCATTTTGAGTTAGAGCCCAGATCTGAAGTTGCTACTTCAGATCTAAGTGTATTTTGGTCTAGAGAGTCATAAAGTATCAGTCTTGGGGGTTTAAGTGAAGCATGGTTGCCTTAAACCCTAGTTTGAAGTGTTTTGGGCCTAGAACTCCTTAGCTACACGTAAAGTTTGCAACTTTACATGAGGAATAGGCTTTGGAAGAGTGGATCTACAGTTTGAAGTCCCTGCGTGACTCAAAAAGCCTCTGAATGTATGAAGGACTGAATAGACTCGGCGAGCCCTTCGAGTGGACTCGGCGAGTAGTATGAAGATGGAGATGAACACGACAAGTTGGATGAACAACTCAGCAAGTCTGTTGAAGATTGCCTTGGACTCGGCGAGTCAAGTCGCGAAACCCCAAACCCTTCGAGTTAAGACTCGAATCAGTGAGTTGAGTGGAGACTCAGTGAGTTGGACAGGTCAGGACTCGGAAATCGGTAGACTCGGCGAGTCAGGGGATGATTCGGTGAGTCGAGTCGTGAATGAAAGGATCCTGAGCGTATGAACTCGGCGAGTCAGCAGGCTGACTCGGCGAGTAGGGTCAACCTGGCAGGTTGACTTTGACCAGGACTTTGACTTTGACCAGAGTTGACTTAGTTTACTGTTGAAGGGCAGTTTGAGACTAAGTGTTATATTTGGTATTAGTAGATCGGGGAGTCATTGGAGTAGCAGTGCGGGAGTTGTCAGATAACAGTCAGAAGGGTATCAGCAAGCAGTTCAACAGTGCAGGTGAGTTACCTTCCAGTAGCGGTGCGTCTACGGCCACAATGTCGGCCCACCAGTAGGATCTGTATGTGAGATGATGTTCTTTGTGATATTCATCTAGGTTTGCTACTACCTGATGTGTTTATGTGCTAGTACGTTCTGATGTTATGTGATAGCGGTACTAGGGGTAAAATAGTCCTCGGTTACCGGTCGACAGGACCGAAGGGGTAGGCCAGCAACAGATATGCTAGGCAGTACGTGAGTTATGTTTTATGCTAGGGTTTTATGTGGTAGGGCTATTAGTCCCCAATACCCGGTTGAGAGGACCGAAGGGGAGGCCATCACCCAGATATGCTAGTCAGTATCCGGTCGAGAGGACCGAAGGGGATGCCAGCACCCAGATATGCTAGTCAGTATCCGGTCGATAGGACCGAAGGGGAATCCAGCACCCAAATATGCTAGGCAGTATCCGGTCGAGAGGACCGAAGGGGTAGATCGGGCACCCAGATGTGTCTGACAATATATGTATGTTATGTGATTATATGGTATGTGGTATTGTAGGGGAGCTCACTAAGCTTCATGCTTAGAGTTTTCAGTTTTGTTTTCAGGTACTCAGTTTTCAAAAGAGGAGCCCGGAGAGGTTGCAGTGCACACATCATAGTCAATTAGCCTGGGATGTTTTACTCTGATAATAAGTTCATGTTTGAAATTAATACTATGAAATTATGTTATGACTTATGATACGGTGTTTATAAATGTGGTTTAGTAATGTTTTAAAAGAAATTTTTAGTCGTGAAAATTGGGTCGTTACATATTCGTTTATTAATTTGTTTATTTATTTATTAAATAAATGGGGTGTTACACTAAAGATCTAGGTTTTTACTATAATAGCAATCTAATTTAAAAAAAAATTACTAACCTTTGGTTCTTCTTGATTTCTCCATTGAGATTTTGTGACAACCACAATTGAAAAAGATGACAAGGACCCAAACTAGGAAGTCCTCTAGTCAAATCACAACCGAAATATCAATTAGCATAAGGATCTTTTGGAGAGAGCTTATATTCAAAACTCCTAATAACCATATAAGGGTTATATATTTCGTCTATATTAGAAAGAGGGAGAGATGGACAGTTTTGGAGAGAGCAAAAAGAATATCAAGGTTTGACCAATAGCAATTTATTTATAGTCTCCAGTTTAATTCAAATTTACAAGGATAGTCTTTATCTTTGTTTGATTAGTCCATATCTTTTTATCACTAGATAAAATTGATCACGTTATATATTATGGAAGGTTTTGGAATATTTCAATTAATTACTAATGAATTAATTAATACCATTTAATTCATTAAAACTATTTAACTAATTCAAAAATAATTTCTAATTAATTTATTAATCCATAATCAATTAATAACTTATTTTCTCCTAATTCTTAATTGCTTAGTTGGGTTATGATGGCAACAAAAAGGACCCTATTATTATTAGAAATATTACCATTTAGTTAATCACATTTAACACTTAATCCAACAAACTTGACATCTGTTTTGGATTCTGGTTAATCTACTTATTAATTCTATTAAAATAAATGATTTTATACGTAATTTATATCATTCATATTCACATTTAACAAACCTTTTTATACTTCTTTTTTACAAAAAAAACGTTTATAAAATTTTTACAAAAATAATAATTATATAGCCTTATATGTGTTACGTAATTAAATATTAGAATTAAAAAGTAATTATTATATAATCTTATCTATATTAAATGAATAAAAAAAAACATGATTCGAGTGAATTGAGTTATAAACTATAATTACAATGACCATGAAATCTTTAGAAAATATAAACAAACAAAACATCAGAAAAACATTAAAATTTTTATTCAAACAAAACATCAAAAGAAAAATATAAACGTGCAAATTGTAAAACAAAACATTAAATAATTTATTCAAAAAAACCACAAATATATAGATCAATTATAACAAAAAAAATAGATAAAATTGTATAATTAGTCATTATAGCAGAACAAATTAAGTAAAAAGTTACCAATGGTAAGTAAAATATGTAATTTCACATGAAAGTTAACTGAAAAGGTTATCATCGTTAGCTCTGTTAAAATTTTGAATAAAAATAATTTATAATTATTTAATAATATTAAACTACCTAAAAAAGCTTTTATATATATATATATATATATATATATATATATATATATATATATATATATATATATATATATATATATATATATATATATATATATATATATATATATATATATATATATATATATATATATATATATATATATATATATATATATATATATATATATATATATATATATATATATATATATATATATATATATATATATATATATATATATATATATATATATATATATATATATATATATATATATATATACATACTAGTTTAAGATATTAAGGTGTATGGAAGCAAACCAACCCAATTAAGAGTAATCTTATTACTCATATTTGACAATTAGAAAAAAGGAGATCGAGTTTCAATAAAAACAAAAATATAATCCTTTTTTGCATGAATAGTTTTAAAATCATGGTGTAGCGAAACCTAAAAATCGTGAAAAAAAAAGCTTAGGGGTGGCTAATAAAATGCCACTTGGCAAAATTGTTTTTATTTATTAGATTAGGGGATATATAAACCATGAAATTTTAAAATAAAATTATAATAAACAAAATATTTTTAAAAAATAATAAAAGTTATTAGCTCTATTAAAATTTTGAATAAAAATAATTTATAATTATTTAATTATATTAAACTACCTAAAAAGAATATATTCCCTATAGACTATAAATCAGTACAAAAATCATACGTTCTATAAAAATATTTAATTTTATTTATTTGTGTTAAACAAACATTATATATATTTTTTTTAATTTTAAGGCCTTTTTTCATTTACTATTCGATTACGTCATATTAAAGACTATCTAATTCTGATTTCATCGACATAATTTCTCTATATTAATTAATCAAATTTAAACACATTTTATTTTTTAATTAATACTTACTTTTTTAATAGAGTAAAATGGCCGACACTAATTACTAATTATTTTTCATGATTAGTTGTGAAAGCAAAATCTTTGTTCGCTTACATATAAATTTTGGATGGGTCCTCTTGTTTTCGTATCCTTACGATTTACCCCCCCTTTCTTTTTTAATTATTTCAAAACTGTATGCTTTTTTTCCCCTAAAGCGATGTTTATATGTGTATTTTGAAAGTGATTATACCATTTTTAATAATAGAAGTAAGAACGTCCGTTTAAAATTTTGTTATAAACGATGGTGTTTTTATGTGTTTTTATTTAAAATATGATAATATGAATATATGATACTTATTTGTTTATATGTTGGATGAATTCTCGTAACAAAAATAAAAAAACAATAAATACCTTTGTATATATTGTTGAAATATTTAAATACGATATTTGAATATAACTCTTCAAATATTTGTAGTTCGTTAACAAACGTTTTGTATAATGCCGGATTTTATTTACATATATATTGTTTTAGATGCATACGACTACTCATGAAAACTATGATTATAAAATTAATTAAACTTTTATAATAAAATTTAAAATTATTATTTAATTATTTTAAATAAATTATTAATTTAAAGATATTTTTATAGTTATATAAATTTATAATCGTTGATTTAAACTAGTATGTGATACTAATTTATTTTTATTTTTATTCTAATATTATTAATTTAATATAATTAGAATGAAAAATTTAAAATTTGAAATAGAGAATCAATAAGGTTAACAAATGTTATGACATTAATTAAGATAATAAGATGATACATGACAAAATAAGAATAAACATATTTTTTATTTGAATAGGAAGATTATGGAGGACATTTAAGATCTTTCAATCGACCATTTCACCATTTTGGTTACTAGAATCTTGATGTGGTATCTTTGTGGTTAAACCAAAGCATTGAGTCTCTTAGGCTAGTGGGTATACATGTTATGCCCTTGGCGTGGCGATGACAAGGCGAGGGGTAGTGCATACATAACCACAATCATACACTATAATATCCTAATGTTTTTCTAGCAATTCAAGAACACAAATAATCCAACAAAGATAAATAGACGAAAACTAAAAGAATAATCCACACCTCCAGATGGTTGGCATGGTAGTTGTGGTAAAAAAGATGTTCATCTAATTTTTTGTAGATTAACAGGTGGAGGTGGAAGTATGTGACATCCCCATTTTTACGGTCGGAAAAGACCGCTTTCGTTTATGTTTTTATAATAAAATTAGAGTAATCTTTTAAATAAAAGTGTTGCGGAATTTGTTCCCAAAACAAAATAATGAAATATGATAAAATTTATCAAAACATTTTTTAAAGAAACGTATTTTCATTACATTACAAAGTAGGGATGTCAACATCGATATATGTAACAATCCGTCCTTCTTAATTCAATAAAAGTCAAAAACTACATTTTGATCCTTTTATATATATATATATATATATATATATATATATATATATATATATATATATATATATATATATATATATATATATATATATATATATATATATATATATATCCTCTATTATCTCAAGGGCATAATTATAAGCTAAAATCTAAATATAACTTGAGTCTTAAGTGAACTATGATATTATAACTAGGATATATATATATATATATATATATATATATATATATATATATATATATATATATATATATATATATATCCTCTGTTATCTAAAGGGCATAATTATAAGCTAAAATCTAAATATAACTTGAGTCATAAGTGAACTATGATATTATATCGTTAACTTAAGTTAAATGTCTAAGGTTTAAACCATAAATAAACACTCCATATATGAGTTCACGACCTAGGATTTAAAGATCAAGGGGTTTGCGGCCAAACAAACAAGTTCAAAGGAGGCTCACGGTTGGAATTAGAAATCAAAGGGAGTTCACGGTCCAAATATAAAAGAAACATGTAGATTACGGTCCAAATAAACACATCCAAGAGGAGTTGACGATTTAGAGTAAGGATCATTAGGGTTCACGGCCAAGAGATGACCGTGAACACCATCCCAAGGCCCATTTGGGGCGAAAACCCAAATTGTAGAACCATAAACACAAAAGGCATTGGCACATTATGACCGTAAACACCCACTATTAATATAATTATTTTAGTATAATTGTTTTACACTACAAAGTAAATTGATACAAGACAATACATATAGTTTCCAATACAAGAGAACACTACAACACTACACGTAAACTAGTTAATACAGGGTTGTGAGGCACTACTTCAATTGTATCCAATAGGGTATGATACTAAAGCCTATACAGTATAACCAGAGTCTCCTGGAGGGAGAGCGTGAGATTTGTGTATAGATCTATACGGAACCGACAATCCCACACCTGAACTGCTAGCTATAGTTAGGCCGGCAGGCATGGGGTGACAAATGACATAACTTTCAGATGCCTGAAGAATGTCATAGAGGTGACTAGTTCATATCAAGCATGGTTATATGAAACTCACAATAGTATTGTAACATCCTGTTTCGGATCGCCCGTGATTAGGGTTCGTGGGCTGCAACCCGAGCATGAGGAAGCCTCGGGGTTGCAACAAGTTGCTAGGAGCGTAGGGCATCTTGTCACATTTCCGTGGATATGAGGTTTATGGGAAACAGAGTTATATCGAGGAAGCTATGGAAGTTTGAAGGTTTGGCAGGATAAGTCCCTTAGTTGAGAATGGTGGTAGCCGAGTATGCTAGGTGTACGTGTGTGTACGCTTAGCGTACTCATGTGCATGACTTTTAAGCGGAGCCACCTAGTACGTTGGAGTTACCAAAGGGTACGCTGGGCGTACTAGGCACTGAATGAAAACCCTAAACGAGAGGTGCCCTATATAAAGAATGAGATGGCCTCATTCCTGGTCACCATCCTCAGACAACAAACCCTCTTAAACCCTAAAACTTCGTTCATAGAGCTTTTGAGTGCATTTGAGAGCCTTTGAGTGGTTTTGGGTGTTCTTGGAGTGAAGAAAAAGCTTTGGAGAAGAAGGAGTGAGAACCCAGGCCCTTCGATCTGAGCATATCTGTGTTGGGAGCTTCATATAGAGGTATAAAGCTCCAAGCTTTCTTACTCTTTTGATTTGTGCATCATAGTAGAGTATTTTAGGGTTTTGTCCCAAAAGTTGGTGACTTTATGTGATATTTGAGCTCCAGATATTATAATCAACCCCTTTGAGTGTATTTAGTGGTGTAGTGTCATAAAAATCAAGACTTGGACGTTGGAATCAAGCCATGCATGAGATATGAGCATTTTGAGATAAGAGGGTGAGAATTTTGTGTGTTTGTGACCTTATCAGCCATGCAAAGGCTTAAAGTCGCTGACTTTATGGAGTAAGAGCTATTAGAGAGCCCAAATATGTGATATGAGCCAAGGTCTTAACTGATTAAGATCAAATGAGTAGAAAGAGTGAATCTGGGACATACGCTGAGCGTAATTCCAGTACGCCCCGCGTACTGACCAAGTATGCTCGATGGCCAATCTAGATTTGTGAGTACGCTGAGCGTACCAAGGGAGGTACGCCCCGTGTAACCTCATTTTGGACTTTTGGGCTAAGTCTCATTTTGGGCCTTGAGTGTTTGGCCTGGAGTTTGGGCTTGTTGCATTAGAGTTTTGGACCAGAGGAATATATATGTGTCGTGGGCCCTTGATTTGGGCTTGCCCCTTGGACTTGAGAGTTGGGCCTCGGGAGAGCCCATTTGTTATTGGGCCTTGGTGGGCCCAATGGGTTTTTGGTTATGGATGGGTTGGTTAGTGGACTACCTTTAAACCTAATGATTGAGCTTTTGGAATTAGTTCCTAATTGGGTTAATTGTGGGTTTGGCTCGAAGAGAGAGGTCGGTGCGCAGCAGCAGCGTTTAGGGGTTGTTCGTCATCCGAGGTGAGTCTTCTCACTATACTTTACCTAGTGTGGTAACATTTGTGTGACTGGAGGGTGTTATGTGCTTATTGATGGGTTTTGAGCATTCTAACACTTCCTAAGTGTACATGCAACCCTAATAACCTTGGATCTATGTTTGTCTAATTATCATGCAAAGTTGAATTCCAAGTTTATATTCCTATCTAGCATACATGGGGAACAATTTTTAACTTGAATGAAAGATAGAATAACTTACCTTGTTGTTGCTTATGTTCCTTGAAACCTTGTGAGCCTAGCACCCCAAGTGTGATGCCTCAAATGCTTCACACAAAACCAAATGCTCTTGGAAAGACTTTTGAGAGAACACACACTTCTTGAAATCGGCCTAGCTCTCTTGTTTCATATGTGTAGCCGATTTTGGTGGAGAATGGGATTCTTATATAGTGTTGACACATCTAGGGTTACACCATGTAAACCCTAATGTGTCATGACTCTTCATTTCCATGACCCATGGGTTTATAACTCCCATGGAGCATCCATGGAGCATCCTATGGGTGGAACCCAACTTGATAATCCATGGAGCCTCTTAGCCCACTATACAAGATATGAATGATTTACATAATCAACCCATATATTTAATTAGTTATCTTTTGATCACTTAATTAATTCTAAATTAATTCTTTGATCAAACTAATCAAATAATATTATTAATATATTAGAAATTATAATATATTAATAATCTCCAAGTGTTATTTCTCTCATTTAGTCTATCCAATTGCATGGTGCCATGCAACCCAAATGGACCATGCCGGGTCGGGTCAAGTACTGACCAGAAATAGTTATGGACTTAGACACCTTATCCAACAGTCTCCCACTTGGGATAAGTCTAATAACTATAAATCCAGTACTTCAGGAACCAACCGACAATCGTAGCTCTTTCAAGGTCTCTCAGAACTGAGAAGATGTTGATACGCCATTTAAGATAAGTGATCATATAATCCTCTATTCTAGATATCAGCCGGACAAATACATGGAACAATGTCTTACTTATTGTCCAATAGTTTGTTTCTCGATTTCCGATTTGTTTGACAAAGAACTTAATTGAACACATCAACTTAGTTCTGACCGGTCCTGGTACATAGGTCAAAACAAAATCATCGAGGGGCCCAGATATCAGCTTTTAATCCAAGAAAGAACAAATAAACTTTGACTCATATGTTTGTTCTACCACTCATTGAATTATACACAAAAACACGTTTTATAACATCGAGTTACCAATGCATTTTCATACAATCAATGCATAACCAACTTGTAAGTAACAAATCATATCTCTAGGTTTGAAGACTTATATGATATTACCGTCTCACGATCACTCGAGATAAATTCCATGAAGTGATTCCAGTGAGCGTGGGTTGAGTCCAATGCTCAGAACTTATGAGCACTCATGATTGTTGTAGCCTTGTCCAACACCTTAGACCTCTGCAACCAATCATGACAGTCTTGATTCATACCTACTTCCGACATATGACCGACTGTGGAGGTTTCAATAATATGTTATACCAAACAAAATTATTCTGGAAGTCAAAACATGCAAAAGAAATATAGTAAACGATCGACAAGAGATAGCAACACTTTACTCATAAATAAAATACCTTTTATTCATCATCTAATGTCAGTTACACTTTACAAATTTCTAGGTTATCTAACTACTAAATCTAATATCATCCTTCAGCCCTATGCTTCGAGCATGCTGGAGATGCTTAACCCGAGTCAGTCCCTTCGTGAGGGGATCTGCTGGGTTCTCATCCGATGATACCCTCTTTGCCACGAGGAGTCCTTCTTCTATCTGATGTCTGATAAAATGGTATTTTCTGTCGATGTGTCTGGATCTCCCGTGATCCCTTGGTTCCTTGGCTAAGGCAACAGCGCTTTCACTATCACAGAAGATTTCCATTGGCTCTTTAATAGCTGGTACAACTCCAAGGTCTCCAATGAAGTTCTTCAGCCATATCGCCTCTTTTGCCACCTCGCTAGCTGCAATATACTCTGATTCACAAGTTGAATCAGCCACTGTCTCTTGCTTGGAAATCTTCCAAGAAATTGCTCCTCCGTTTAGGGTAAAGACCCAGCCCCACTGAGAGCGGTAATTATCCCTATCAGTCTGGAAGCTAGCATCTCTATACCCTACAACTCTCAAGTCATCACTCCCACCGAGGGTAAGGACCCAGTCCTTAGTCCTCCGTAGGTACTTGAGGATGTTCTTTACCGCAGTCCAGTGTGCCTTGCCAGGGTTCCCTTGATACCTGCTAACCATGCTCAGTGCAAAGGCTACATCAGGTCAAGTACACGTCATTGCATACATGATCGATCCTACAGCCGAAGCATAAGGTATTCGACTCATTTATGCAATCTCAGCCTCAGTGCTAGGGCTTTGTGTCTTACTCAATTTGGTGTTACTCTGGATGGGTAACTCTCCTTTCTTGGACTCCTGCATGCTGAATCTCTTCAGCACCTTATCCAAGTAGGTACTCTGACTAAGTCCAATTAGTCTTTTACTCCGATCTCTCAAGATCCTTATCCCTAGAATATAGGCAGCTTCTCCTAGGTCCTTCATAGAGAAACACTTTCCAAGCCAGGACTTAACTTCCTGCAGATTTGGGATGTCATTTCCTATGAGTAGTATGTCATCCACATACAATACCAAAAAGCTAACTATACTCCTACTAGCCTTGACATACACGCAAGACTCATCTTCACTCCTAGAAAAGCCAAATTCCTTGACCTTTTCATCAAAGCAAAGATTCCATCTGCGAGGTGCTTGCTTCAATCCATAAATGGATTTCTCAAGCTTACACACTTTATTAGGGTACTCATTGCTGACAAAACCCTCTGGCTGACTCATGTAAACATCTTCAGCCAACTTTCCATTAAGGAAAGCGGTTTTGACATCTATTTGCCATATTTCATAGTCATGAAATGCAACTATGGCTAACAGAACCCTAATAGACTTAATCTTGGCTACTAGAGAAAAGGTATCATCATAGTCCACTCCAGGAATTTGAGAGAAGCCCTTTGCAACCAGTCGAGCCTTATAAGTGTGTACTTTACCATCCATGTCGGTCTTCTTCTTGAAGACCCATTTGCACCCTACTGTCTTACGACCTGGTACATTCTCAACCAAGTTCCAAACTTGATTGTCATACATGGACTGTATTTCGCTGTCCATTGCCTCTTTCCGCTTGGTTGACTCAGGGCCTGCCATGGCTTCCGCGTAACTGTTAGGTTCATCCAGACCTATCAGTGTCTCATCACTGATAAGTGTATCACCTTCTGCAGTAATGTGGAATCCATAGTAATGCTCAGGAGCATTCCTAACCCTTGTGGACCGCGTCAGAGGTATAGACTTGTCAATTGGCTCAACATGAGTTTCTTCCTCAAGTTGAGTGCTAGGGTTTGAAGTTCCTTCACCGCTTGACTCTTGAATTTCTTCAAGATCAACTTGCCTCCCACTGTTTCCTTGTCTTATAAACTCTCTCTCTCTCTCTAAAGAAAGCCCTCCTAGCTACAAAAACCACATTTTCACTAGGTCTGTAGAAGAGGTAACCAAAGGATTGATGTGGGTAGCCGATGAAAATACACCTCTCGCTTGGAGGTTCGAGCTTATCATGAGTCTCGCGTCTCACGAAAGCCTCGCAACCCCAAATCTTGATGTGGTCTAGTTTAGGTACTTTTCCAGTCCACATCTCGTGAGGAGTTTTGGCAACTTTCTTTGTAGGGACTAGATTAAGGATATGGGCGGCAGTCTCTAAGGCATACCCCCAAAATGAGATTGGTAGCGAAGCTTGACTAATCATGGAACGAACCATATCCAACAAGGTTCGATTACGCCTCTCAGCCACACCATTCAACTGTGGTGTCCTGGGAGGTGTCAATTGTGAGACTATCCCACATTCCCTTAGATAGTCAAGGAACTCTGAATTAAGATACTCACCACCACGATCGGATCGAAGCATCTTAATGTTCCTGCCCAATTGATTCTCGACTTCCTGTTTAAATTCCTTAAACCTTTCGAAAGTCTCTGACTTATGCTTGATCAAGTAGACATATCCATATCTACTGTAATCATCAGTAAAAGTCAAATAATAACGATTAGCATCCCTTGTGGCATGTTTGAATGGTCCACACACATCCGTGTGTACAAGGTCCAACAAACCTTCACCCCTCTCACACGAGCCTGTGAAGGGTGACTTTGTCATTTTTCCAAGTAAGCATGATTCGCAACTATCATCTGACTTTAGGTCAAATGACTCCAAGACTCCATCCTTTTGGAGTTGGCCTATGCGTTTCTTGCTTATATGTCCAAGACGATAATGCCATAATGATGCTTTATCCAAGTTATTATTAACAGAATCAATACACAATACATTATTTCCTAAGTTATCAACTACAGATACTGTTTCATACACGCCATCACAAGGTAATGCTTTAAAATAAAGAACATTATTAAAGAAAGCATTAATGGAACCAACTTCATTATTAAATTAAAAGGTGAAACCTTGTTTATACAATGCATGAAAGGAAATAATATTTCTTGCCATTTCTGGCGAATAACAACACTTATTCAAATCTAAACTAAACCCACTACTTAGCGATAAAGTATAAACTCCAATCTTGGTGACAGGTAAAGCTTTCCTATTCCCCATGATTAGGTTTATTCTTCCTTGCTCCACATTCTCACTTCTTCTTAGTCCGTGCAAGTCACAACAAATGTGAATGCCACAACCGGTATCTAGGACCCAAGATTTAGAATGGGGTGAGTTATTAGAAATGATAGTGTAAATACCTGCATGGTTGGGTTTAACTTTCCCATCCTTCACATCTTGTTGGTATTTTGGGCAGTTCCGCTTCCAATGTGATTTTTCATTGCAATAGAAGCATTCATCCTCTTTTGGGTCAGAAGAAGGAGTAACGAAAACTTACTTGGTTCCACTTGAAGAAGAGCCATCAAGGGTCCGAGCCTTGGTACCCTTTGAAGAGCTCTTTCTCTTCTTCCCTTGACTTTTCCCGATTGCCAAAACCGGAGTAGAGTTTGGAGTAGGAGTGTTAACAACCGACTTCCCCTTAAGACCTGTTTCTACGGTCTTGAGAAGTCCCTAAAGTTTTCTGAGTGTGACCTCTTCCTTATTCATGTGATATGTCATGCGGAATTGATCATATCACGATGGTAAGGAGTGCAAAATGATATCTATTGCAAGCTCCTCAAGGAAGTTCACACTAAGCTTCAGCAATCGATCCACATACCTTTGCATTTTCTGCATGTGGCTCATGACGGATTCACCGTCCTTCATCATGGTTGTTATCATGGAGCAGATGATTTCATACCTTTCTTGTCGTGCACTTTGATGGTATCTTTCCATCAGATCTTGGTGCATTTCATAAGGGTAGAAATCCTCATAGGAATTTTGGAGTTCTGCTGTCATCGTGGCCATCATGATGCATGCCACCTTGGTAGCATCCCTTTCATGTGCCTGAAAGTCAGCGATCTCCTGGGGAGTTGCAGTGGTCTCATCAATCTCCTTAAGCTCCTTGTCAAGGACATATTATTTGTCCTCGTAGCGGGTAATCATCCTGATGTTTCTGATCCATTCATTGAAGTTGGATCCATCAAAAGTGACTTTCCCACACAAGTTCATAAGGGTAAAGGAGCCATTAGGATTAGAGCCAGAAGCAGCGTTGTTTGAAGACAACTGAAGGAAAAGGACAAGATTAGTTTAGATATTTAGAGAGTCCTTAATAAAACACCCAAATGTAATATTAAGGCTAGGATCCAATCACAATATATTATAACTTAGAAGAGGTATGCCATAATCCAAGCTATAACAGATTTGAAAGGTAGGTGAATGACGATTCACCAATTTCCACCACGAAAACCGAAATATTAAATAATAGGTTTTTGATTGGTGCTTAGAAATTCCTAGATTCTTTGAGATTCAATGAACTTTTCAAAGGCATGTTTCAATCTCGAGTATGCCCTCCAAGTTTTGTGACTGGGATACCGAGGATCACAAAACGAGGTGTGAAGTAACCATGCAAATCACTTGGTACCCTTAAAGTTTATCACTCAATCGATGTGCCGGTAAACCACACACGCTCCACCGATACTATAATAAACCTTAAGTCACCCTTTACCTACCTTGTTAAGTCCAAGTTAGTGTTCCGGTTAACCACACACGCTTCACCAACGACTTAAACAAAGTGTAAAGTGTAATTTCATGGATTAGCACCTTATTCACATTTTTCCTAAAGTAACTAAGATTGGGAATTTAATAAAACATTTAGTTACTTTATAATATTCATCATACTTTTAATGAGAATTTATAAGTCCTTGTCCTACCCGTTCGGCTAACGACCCTCCACCAGTCAAGCAAGCGGTGGGTGAGAGTGGACACCCATTAAGTTGCCATTTTATAGGCAACAACCTTATACCCACCTTATAGACTGGCTTCGTGAATGAGGCGTACTAGCGGTAAGACGACTTTAATCTTATACATACATACATATATATATATATATATATATATATATATATATATATATATATATATATTATTAACTTATAATATTATAAGTATAAGGGTAGAATTTTCACTTTCAAAATTCTAAGGGTTGGGACTAAAGTTTTAGCATGACTTTACTTGTTCCAAAACTTGAGGGCAAGTTTTGTAAACTTTCAAAACTTTTCATTTCTTGTAACTTATGAGTTTATTAGAGTAATAAAAATGAAGACTCTTCATTTTTCTAACTCTTGTTTTCTTTTAATGGTTTTAACTCAAGTGACTTTTGGTTTTCCATAACTTGAGGACAAGTTATGGACTCCATTAAAACACATTATGATCAAGAATTAAACTACCACATAGGTTACAAATAATTCCTATGATCATCTAAACATCATAAGATCAAGAACATGAACATGAACACTTTCATGAATCAAAACTACACTTAAAACTTTGTAATTTTGATAACTAGTTGTTGTAAATGGATTAGCAAATACATTACACCATCTAAAACAAGTTTTCAAGTACCAAAACAGTTTAGGGTAATTTATCTAGTCCATTTCCAGCAACTAAAGTCGAAAATCTGCACTCTGTGGCTCCTACTCGCCGAGTGCATGAACCTACTCGGCGAGTAGGTTGAAGATACAAGTGAACTCAGCGAGTCTCCCCATGGACTCGGCGAGTTCATCAGGCAAACAACAAGTTTTTCGACTTTTTTCAACTTTTAAGCACAAATAACAAACAAACAAGCCTAGGCTCTGATACCACTGATGGGTTTTGAGAATTCTAACACTTCCTAAGTGTACATGCAACCCTAATAACCTTGGATCTATGTTTGTCTAATTATCATGCAAAGTTGAATTCCAAGGTTATATTCCTATCTAGCATACATGGGGAACAATTTTTAACTTGAATGAAAGATAGAATAACTTACCTTGTTGTTGCTTTTGTTCCTTGAAATCTTGTGAGCCTAGCACCCCAAGTGTGATGCCTCAAATGCTTCACACAAAACCAAATGCTCTTGGAAAGACTTTTGAGAGAACACACACTTCTTGAAATCGGCCTAGCTCTCTTGTTTCATATGTGTAGCCGATTCTGGTGGAGAATGGGATTCTTATATAGTGTTGACACATCTAGGGTTACACCATGTAAACCCTAATGTGTCATGACTCTTCATTTCCATGACCCATGGGTTTGTAACTCCCATGGAGCATCCTATGGGTGGAACCCAACTTGATAATCCATGGAGCCTCTTAGCCCACTATACAAGATATGAATGATTTACATAATCAACCCATATATTTAATTAGTTATCTTTTGATCACTTAATTAATTCTAAATTAATTCTTTGATCAAACTAATCAAATAATATTATTAATATATTAGAACTTATAATATATTAATAATCTCGAAGTGTTATTTCTCTCATTTAGTCTATCCAATTGCATTGTGCCATGCAACCCAAATGGACCATGCCGGGTCGGGTCAAGTACTGACCAGAAATAGTTATGGACTTAGACACCTTATCCAACACTTATATTGAGTATTGTGATATCCTGCATTATGTCTTTGTGATTTATGCTGTGTATTATTCTGAGCTTACTGAGTTAGGACCGGAGGGTCCCACTGAGACACATTGACCGGAAGGTCTTATCTGAGTATAGCCACGAGAGGCTAATGAGATATGTGTGGTAGTTTAGGGAATCACTAAGCTTCGTGCTTACCGTGTTATGTGATATGTGTTTCAGGTTCTCCTCAGGATGGCGGGAAGGTGCTGACTTGATTGTACACATCAGAGAAAGAGTTATGTTTTGAGGATCCAGGATTATTAATCAAACAATTATTGAGTTGCGTTTTGTAAATTAAATAAACGAGCTTTTTGTGAAATGTGTTATGAGAATTATATGATTTTAAAATGAAAATTTTGTTTGAAAATTTATGGTGTTACAAGTATAACTAACACATATGTTTACGGGATTAACACAACTTCAGTGGTTTTATTTTATTTAATAAAACTATAGTACTCTATGATATACTACTTTACACTACAGCTAGTGATAACCAAGCATTCATACTAAGGTTTTCATACAAACACTATTACAGTACACTATTTTCACTACAAATGGTGGTATCCAGGTATACATATAAAGGTTTTCATACAAATACAGATACAATACATTTTTTCAAGTACTGAGTACACTAATACAGTAAACGTTTACAAGGATCATACATGACTACATTACACTCACTATAGAAAATATTAGATTTTCTAGAGAAACATACTAGTATTTTCAAAGTATAAAGATAAGTTTTCCTTCACTAAAACATATTTATGAACTCACCAACTTAAATGCTGATACACTTTCAAAATCACTTGTATTCTCAGGGAACCGATAAGACAGGTACACCCGCATGTTTTGAGAAGACGGGACTTTTAGAGTCGTGTCTTTTATACCCTTTCTATAAATTTTGATGTCATACAAACTATGTATTGAAAAGATGTAAATACTTTACCTTATCAATGAAATGGTTGTGTTTAGTTTGATTCCTATTATAAAATTGTTTTCATACTGTACATGATGTCCTCCGCCCTCAAACGTCTTCGCCATTCCGGTTTGCGGATGTGACAATATAGAAATTGAGTGGGTCAGGCTTAGGAGCTTGGTGAGCATATAGGCTTTTCAACCCACAATAAATAAGTTTATTAATTTCCTCTAACCAAACAAACCTGATTACCCATTCACATTATCCTCACTTTACGTCCCTAAAACATCTAATAAAAGGGACCTAACCTAAGGATGTAACATCCCAAATTTCGAGTCCAAAAATTTCAATTTTAATATCACGATCTAGGAAAATATGTCTTAAAACATTACTGTGTCATATCATTTTAGAAAACCATAATCTTATGTCTGAAATCATATCATAAAAGTAGTAACAATGTCAGAGTACAATCCCAAGAAATCTCATAAGGCAGAATCTCATGTGTGTATGATGTGCAGCTACCGCACCGGCTCCTTCCCCTTCTCTGAAGAGGTACCTGAAACAAAACTAAAAACTGTAAGCACAAAGCTTAGTGAGTTCCTCCAACTTACCACATACCATATAATCACATAACATGCATATACTGTCAGGAATATCTGGGTGGCCGACCTACCCCTTCGGTCCTCTCGACCGGATGCTGCCTAGCATATCTGGGTGTTGGCCTCCCATTCAGTCCTGTCGACCAGATACTGCCTAGCATATCTGGGTGTTGGCCTCCCCTTCAGTCCTCTTAATTGGATACTGGGGACTATTTCACCCCTCTAATACTACCATATAGCATGTAACACATAATCATATTCTATCTAGCATGACTGGGTATGACTACCCCCTTTGGCCCTATCGACCGAAAATCTTGGGGACTGTATCCCCTACTGCTACTAGCATATAACATCGTATCATACTAGCACATAACATATCAGGAAGTAACAAACCTAGATGAATATCACAAAGAGAGTCATCCATCATACGACTCTTACTGGTGGGCCGGCATTGGTGCCATAGACCCACCGCTACTGGATGGTAACTCACCTCGTATGGCTAACTGCTGAAAAGCTGATCGGCAGATGTCTGACTGCTGCTCTGGAGGTCCTCCGGCTACAAATCCATAAACATTTAATCAGACACTAATGACTACTCTTAGGGTAAAATGACTATTTTACCCCTGACCAAGATAAAGTCCAAGTCAACTTTCAGTTGACCTGACTCGCCGAGTTGGTCCGCCAACTCGTCGAGTCCATATCCTTTCAACTGCCCCCATTCACGCTTTTACTCGTCGAGTTTAGCAATGACTCGAAGAGTTCTCCTTCTTTATGAACCTCAAATGATCCTTCATCCGACTCGTTGAGTTGTACGAACAACTCGCCGAGTTCACCTTCAACTATTGAACAACTCCTGACATTGAGTCACCGAGTTGTATGAACAACTTGCCGAGTTCATCTTAATTTGCTGGGAGATGGCCTTGGACTCGCTGAGTTTGCTTATGAACTCGTCGAGTCCTATGAACTCCAGGCCTATGGCTAAGTCCAAAACGTTGGGTCACTCCCTTGGGCCCTTTAAAACCCTTCTAGCACTCAACATGATTCCCTTGAACAGTAACAGAAAAAGGGAAGCAATCTTCGGACTCGCCGAATCCCAAGAACAACTCGCCAAGTCGAGGTTGTCCAAGTCTCATTTCTCGATGTATAACACTTGTCCAAATGATAGATCTAGGCTCTTAAGATCGATCTAGTACGTAAAGTTACGAACTTTACGTGCATGCATGGGACTTTGAGCTAAAATTGTCCTAAAAGAATCTATTGAGTTGCATGGGGCTTTCCATGGGGGCAAAGGCAGTCCCTTTCTGCCTTCTAACTCCTAAAGGAGCCTGGATCTGAAGCCCCAACCCCCAACCATGCTTGAAATCACGGTTGGTCACCAAGAATGGCTTATAAAAGCCCTAAATCTCCCCAAAAAGTGATCTAATGCAAGAAGAAGCAAGGTGTCGACTTTATACCTTCCAAGAACTATAGATGATGCACAAGCTTGACTCCTCTAGCCAACCTCTTGGTTCCTCAAGCTTTTCCTTCCTTCTTGCTACCACAAACCACCAAGAATCACCAAAAAGCCTTAGATCTTCATCAATGTTGATTAGGGTTTAATGTGAGGTGTTCTGAGAGCATAAGGGACGATGGAGGCTATATAAGGTCGTCTAAATAGGGTGAAAACTCTTAGATTAGGGTTTTGTCTTGACAGGGTCTACTCGTCGAGTCTTGTTGCCGACTCGATGAGTCCGCCACTTATCCCCCGGGTCCAAGTCACTTCTACTCGACGAGTTAGGCCTTCAACTCGTCGAGTCGATTCCAAAATGTGAAAAAATACTTGAATGAGATACATACCAGGAACCGGGTGCTTCAAATCTCCCTTACATATTTTAGACTTCGTCCTCGAAGTCTGCTGCTCGTTCCTGGAAATTCTCTTGGTAATGCTCCATCATCTCGTCCACCGGCTCCCACGTCTACTTTGAGCACTTTTGGTGCTGCCATTGCACCTTCACCAGCTCGACCCTCTTGTTCCTTAGATCCTTCATCTTCCGATCGAGAATCGCCATAGGCTGGTCAATGTAATCCAGCGTGTCGTCAACCTGAATATCCTCCAGGAGCACCACAGCCGAGTCGTCCACCAGGCACTTCTGCAGCTGGGAGACGTGGAAAGTGTTGTGGATCTGACTGAGTTCGGCTGGCAGATCCAGCCTGTACACCACCTTGCCCACCCGGGCTATAACCCTGAAAGGTCGAAGGTACCTGTGGCCCAACTTGCCCCGTTTCCTGAATCGGATGACGCCTTTCCAAGGCGACACCTTCAGGAGAACCATATCCCCGACATGGAACTCCAGGTCTGAACGACGCTTGTCGGCATAACTTTTCTGCTGACTCTGTGCAGTCTGGAGCCTGCTCCTGACCTGCTGAATCCTTTCAGTCGTTTTGAGCAACACTTCGGTGCTCCCCATGACCCTCTGGACAACCTCACCCCAGCATATCGGGGTCCTGCACTTCCTCCCGTATAATATCTCAAAGGGAGGACGATCGATACTCGCGTGATAGTTGTTGTTGTAGGAGAATTCAGCTAATGGAAGGTAAGTGTCCCAACTACCACCGAAGTCTAGCACACATGCCCGCAACATATCCTCCAAAGTCTGGATGGTCTGCTCGCTCTGACCATCCGTATGCGGGTGAAATGCGGTGCTAAGTTGCAGACGAGTATCTAAATCGTCGTGGAATTTCTTCCATAACCTGGAAGTAAACAGCACATCTCTGTTGGAAATCACGGAGACTGGCACTCCATGTCGAGCCACCACCTCTCGAATGTAGATGTCGACCAACTTCTCAGCCGAGATACTCTCCTAGATCGGTATAAAATGGGCACTCTTGGTCAACTGATCCACAATGACCCATATGGAATCCATTCCCCGCGCGGTCCTAGGAAGTTTAGTGATGAAGTCCATGGTGATACCTTCCCATTTCCACATAGGAAGATCCAATGGTTGCATCTTTCCATGTGGCCTCTGATGTTCGGCCTTGACCTTCCTGCAGGTCAAGCACTACTCCACATACCATACTATGTCCTGCTTCATGTAGGGCCACCAATAGTCAAGATGAAGATCCATATACATCTTCGTTGCCCCGAGATGGATAGAAAACCTGGATTTGTGTGCCTCCTCCATTAATGTCGGACACGCGCCTCCATGATAGGGAACCCACACCCTACGGTGGAGGGTCAACAACCCTCGACTATTATAGTCGAAAGAGGAAACCTGATCCACAATACGCTCGCTCTTCCGATGTTCTTCATTCATAGGCTCCTGTTGGGCCTCTCGGATCTGCTCTAGTAGCAAAGTCACCATGGTCATCCGCATGCAGATATCCCTGATTGGCACTGCCTTATGGATAAGCGCATCGGCCACCACATTGGCCTTCCCCAGGTAGTAAAGGATATCACAATCATAATCCTTCACTACATCTAACCACCGACGATGAGTCATGTTCAGATTCGGCTGGTTCATGAGATACCTCAGGCTCTTGTGGTCCGTGTAAATGGTACAACGAAGCCCATAGAGGTAATTACGCCAAATCTTGAGGGCAAAAACAACCGCCACCAGCTTCAAATCATGCGTCAGGTAGTTCGCCTCGTGAGGCTTTAGCTGCCTCTAAGCGTAAGCAATAACATGTCCTCTTTGCAATAAAACTACACCCAAACCCGAGATGGACGCATTGCAGTATACAAAAAAATCCTCTACGCCCTTTGGCAGGGATAAGATTGGCGCCTCGCACAATCTCTGTCTTAGTGTCTCGAACGCTGCCTACTGCTCAAGCCCCCAACAAAAGACTACGACATTCTTTGTTAGCCGAGTCAAGGGTACGACTATCTTGGAGAAATCCTGGATGAATCTCTGATAGTAGCCGGCTAATCCCAGGAAACTCCGAATCTCAGATGGAGACTTCGGAACCTCCCACTTCATCACGACCTCTACCTTGGCCGGGTCAACCAGAATACTGTTCTGGTTGACAAGATGCCCAAGAAACTATACCACGCGCTAGGGGTGTTGATCGGGTAAAATTTTTGGGTTTCGGGTAATTCGGGTTTTTCATATAAAAAAATTTACCCGCTACCCTACCCAAATTAAATTCGGGTATGGGTAATTCGGGTAATGGGTCAGGTAAGGGTAATTCGGGTATTACCCGATTTTTAATTTTTATTTTTTTAATTTTTGAATGGAACCTAAAAATAAATGTAATGAAATAAGTATGTCGTGCTAAACTTTGAACATTAAGATTTTTTACTCAATAATATTTGAGATATCAAGTATTCTTTCCAAACTTTTGATCTTGGGTTGAATTCTTTTTTTTTTGTATTTTTCTTGTGGAACTTGATCATTGGTTGGGTTGTCAACTTCAGTCATCTCATCTTCTACTTCATTGTAGTCATCCATTGGTGATGAATACCAATGAAGAGCGGACGAGGTAAGAGGGTTTTTTGACGTGGGGAAAATAGAACGAGCCTCAACGAGGGAAATTGGGAATTGGGAATTGGGAGAGTTAGATAAACTCATAAAGGGACATTATTTCTTATATATATTTCGGGTAATCGGGTATACTCGAAACCAAAACAACTTACCCTTTACCCGACCCGAAAAAAATTCGGGTTACCCAGTTACCCAAAAAAATTAACCCGATACCCGATTTACCCGTTACCCGAAAAAATCAGGTGGGTAATTCAGGTAACGGGTATTTTTGACAGGGCTAATTCGCGCAACCAGAACTCACACTTGGAGAACTTGGCGTACAAGCTCTCCCTCCACAGGGTCTCCAAAACCTCTCGCAGATGCTCCTCGTGCTCCTCCTGTGTCTTGGAGTAGACCAAGATATCATCAATGAAAACTATCACAGACTGATCCAAAATCGGTCTACATACGTGGTTCATGAGGTCCATGAACGCGGTAGGAGCATTGGTGAGCCCGAAGGGCATCACCACTAACTCATAGTGGCCATAACGTGTCCGAAAAGCAGTCTTTTGTACATCTTCCTATCTGACCCTCATCTGATGATAACCTGAACGCAAATCAATATTGGAGAACCAAGATGCTCCCTGCAACTGGTCAATGAGGTCATCAATCCTTGGGAGTGGGTAACGGTTCTTCACCGTTACCTTATTTAGCTCTTGATAATCTATACACATCTGATGCGACCCGTCCTTCTTCTTTACAAACAGAATCGGGTCTCCTCAGGGCGAACGACTCGATTTAATGAACCCTTTCTCTAACAGCTCCTACATCTGTGTAGACAACTCCTACATCTTAGGGGGAGCCAACTGATACGGGGCCTTGGCTATCGGAGCCGCACCAGGGACGAGGTCGATCCTGAACTCCACCGGCCTCTCCGGAGGTATCCCAGGAAACTCCTCGGGGAATACATCCGCAAACTCTCGTACCATAGGCACATCGCCCACCGTCGCCTTACCCGCCTCCTGTGTATCCGTAACATAGGCGACAAATCTTGTGCAACCCTGCTAAAGGCAACACCTCGTTCTCACTGCCGAACATAAAGTTGGTCCTCGCAGTGGTCTCTTGCCTTAAATCACCAGCTCTCCCCCACCTGGGGTCCTGATCCGGACCAACTGTTGCGCGCAGTCATTCACTTCCCTATTGGGGCTTAGCCAATCCACACCAATGATAACCTTGTTCCCCCTCAACAGTATGGGAACCAAATCCATTAGATAACGCTCTTTGAACAACCTCAATACACAATCCCGGAAGACCTCTGATGCTCGCACAGACCGTTCGTCCGCAATCTCGACCTCTAGAGGGCAATCCAACACGCTCGAAGACTTAGGAAACTTTTTGCTAAGCGCATGAGAAACAAACGATCGGGTAGCGCCCGAATCAAACAACACCTGAACCGGTATACCGTTCACATGGAACGATCCTAAACATGTATATATACAAGCATATATCTGTTGGATAAGGTGTCTAAGTCCATAACTATTTCGGGCTTGTACTTGACCCGACCCGGCATGGTCCATTTGGGTTGCATGGCACCATGCAATTGGATAGACTAAATGAGAGAAATAACACGTGGAGATTATTAATATATTATAAGTTCTAATATATTAATAATATTATTTGATTAGTTGATCAAAGAATTAATTTGGAATTAATTAAGTGATCAAAGGATAACTAATTAAATATATGGGTTGATTGTGTAAATCATCCATATCTTGTATAGTGGGCTAAGAGGCTCCATGGATTATCAAGTTGGGTTCTACCCATAGGATGCTCCATGGATGCTCCATGGGAGTTACAAACCCATGGGTCATGGAAATGAAGAGTCATGACACATTAGGGTTTACATGGTGTAACCCTAGATGTGTCAACACTATATAAGAAGCATATTCTCCACCAAAATCGGCACTACTAAGGAAACAAGAGGGCTTGGCCGATTTTTGTGAAGTGTGTTATCTCAAGAGTCTTTCCAAGAGCATTTGGTGTTGTGTGAAGCATTTGAGGCATCACACTTGGGGTGCTAGGCTCACAAGGTTTCAAGGAACACAAGCAACAACAAGGTAAGTTATTCTATCTATGATTCAAGTTAAAATTGTTCCCCATGTATGCTAGATAGGAATATAACCTTGGAATTCAACTTTGCATGATAATTAGACAAACATAGATCCAAGGTTATTAGGGTTGCATGTACACTTAGGAAGTGTTAGAATGCTCAAAACCCATCAGTGGTATCAGAGCCTAGGCTTGTTTGTTTGTTATTTGTGCTTAAAAGTTGAAGAAAGTCGAAAATCTTGCTGTCTGACTGATGGACTCGGCGAGTCCATGGGGAGGACTCGACGAGTTCATGTGTATCTTCAACCTACTCGGCGAGTAGGTTTATGCACTCGGCGAGTAGGGTCGACAGAGTGCAGAATTTCGACTTGTGTTGCTGGAAATGGATTAGAATCATTACCCTAAAATGTTTTGGTACTTGAAAACTTATTTTAGAAGGTGTAATGTGTTTTCTAATTCATTTACAACAACTAGTTATCAAAATTACAAAGATTAAATGTGATTTTGATTCTTGAAAGTGTTCATATTCATATTCTTGTTCTTATGATGTTTAGATGATCATAGGAATTATTTGTAACCTATGTGGTAGATTAATTCATGATCATAATGTGTTTTAATGGAGTCCATAACTTGTCCTCAAGTTATGGAAAACCAAAAGTCTCTTGGATTAAAAAAAACCATTAAAAGAACACAAGAGTTAGAAAAATGAAAAGTCCTCATTTTATTACTCTATTAAACTCATAAGTTACAAGAAATGAAAAAGTTTTGAAAGATTACAAAACTTGCCCTCAAGTTTTGGAACAAGTAAAGTTAAGTTAAAACTTTAGTTCCAACCCCTAGAATTTTAAAAGTTAAAATTCAACCCTTATACTTATATTATTATGATTTAATAATTATATATATATGTATAAGAACAAAGTCGTCTTACCGCTAGTACGCCTCATTCACGAAGCCGGTCTATAAGGTGGGTATAAGGTTGTTGCCTATAAAATGGTGACTTAATGGGTGTCCACTCTCACCCACCGCTTGCTTGATCGGTGGAGGGTCGTTAGCCGAACGGGTAAGACAAGGACTTATTAATTCTCATTCAAAGTATGATGAATATTATAAAGTAACTAAATGTTTTATTAAATTCCCAATCTTAGTTACTTTAGGAAAAATGTGAATAAGGTGCTATTCCATGAAATTACACTTTACACTTTGATTAAGTCGTTGGTGGAGCGTGTGTGGTTAACCGGCACACTAACTTGGACTTAACAAGGTAGGTAAAGGGTGACTTAGGGTTTATTATAGTATCGATGGAGCGTGTGTGGTTAACCGGCACATCGATTGAGTGATAAACTTTAAGGGTACCAAGTGATTTGCATGGTTACTTCACACCTCGTTTTGTGATCCTCGGTATCCCAGTCACAAAACTTGGAGGGCACACTCGAGATTGAAACATGCCTTTGAAAAGTTCATTGAATCTCAAAGAATCTAGGAATTTCTAAGAACCATTCAAAAACCTAATAGTAAAATATTGCGGTTTTCGTGGTGGAAATTGGTGAATCGTCATTCACCTACCTTTCAAATATGATATAGCTTAGATTACGGCATACCTCTTCTAAGTTATATTATATTGTGATTGGATCCTAGCCTTAATATTACATTTGGGTGTTTTATTAAGGACTCTCTCATATCTAAACTAATCTTGTCCTCTCTCCTTCAGATGTCTTTCAACAATGCTTCTGGCTCTAATCCTAATGGCTCCTTTTCCCTTATGAACTTGTGTGGGAAAGTCACCTTTGATGGATCCAACTTTAATGAGTGGATCAGAAACATCAGGATGATTACCCGCTATGAGGACAAAGAATATGTCCTTGACAAGGAGCTTAAGGAGATTAATGAGTCCACTGCAACTCCTCAGGAGATCGCTGAATTTCGGGCGCATGAAAGGGATGCTACGAAAGTGGCTTGCATCATGACGGCCACGATGACAGCGGAACTCCAAAAGTCTTATGAAGATTTCTACCCTTATGACATGCACCAAGATTTGATGGAAAGATACCATCAAAGTGCAAGACAAGAGAGGTATGAGATCATCTGCTCCATGATAACAACCATGATGAAGGACGGGGAATCCGTCACGAGCCACATGCAGAAAATGCAAAGGTATGTGGATCGTTTGCTGAAGCTTAATGTGAACTTCCCGGAGGATCTTGCAATAGATATTATTTTGCATTCCTTACCATCGTGCTATGATCAATTTCGCATGACATATCACATGAACAAGGAGGAAGTCACTCTCAGCAAACTTCAAGGACTTCTCAAGACCGCAGAAACAGGTCTTAAGGGGAAGTCGGTTGCTATCACTCCTACTCAAAACTCTACTCCGGTTTTGGCAATCGGGAAGAATCGAGGGAGGAAGAGAAAGAGCTCTTCTAAGGGTACCAAGGCTCGGACCCTTGATGGCTCTTCTTCAAGTCGAACCAAGAAAGGTTTCGTTACTCCTTCTTCTGACCCAAAAGAGGCTGAATGCTTCTATTGCCATGAAAAAGCTCATTGGAAGCGGAACTGCCCAAAATACCAGCAAGATGTGAAGGATGGGAAAGTTAAACCCAACCATGCAGGTATTTACACTATCATTTCTAATAACTCACCCCATTCTAATTCTTGGGTCCTTGATACCGGTTGTGGTATTCACATTTGTTGTGACTTGCAGGGACTAAGAAGAAGTGAGGATGTGGAGCAAGGAAGGATAAACTTGATCATGGGGAATAGGAAAGTTATACCTGTTACCAAGATTGGAGTTTATACTTTATCGCTAAGTAGTGGGTTTAGTTTAGATTTGAATAAGTGTTGTTATTCGCCAGGAATGGCAAGAAATATTATTTCCTTTCATGCTTTGTACAAACAAGGGTTTACCTTTTCATTTAATAATGAAGTTGGTTCTATAGAAGTTTTCTATAATAATGTCTTTTATTTTAAAGCATTACCTTGTGATGGTGTGTATGAAGCTGTATCTGTTATAGATAACTTGGGAAATAATGTTTTGTGTATTGATTCTACTAATAATAACTTGGATAAAGCATCTTTATGGCATTGTCGTCTTGGACATATAAGCAAGAAACGCATAGGCCAACTCCAAAAGGATGGAGTCTTGGAGTCGTTTGACCTAAAGTCAGATGATAGTTGCGAATCATGCTTACTTGGAAAAATGACAAAGTCACCCTTCACAGGTTCATGTGAGAGGGGTGAAGGTTTGTTGGACCTTATACACACGGATGTGTGTGGACCATTCAAACATGCCACAAGGGATGCTAATCGTTATTATTTGACTTTTACTGATGATTATAGTAGATATGGATATGTCTACTTGATCAAACATAAGTCAGAGACTTTCGAGAGGTTTAAGGAATTTAAACAGGAAGTCGAGAATCAATTGGGCAGGAACATTAAGATGCTTCGATCTGATCGTGGTGGTGAGTATCTTAGTTCAGAGTTCCTCGACTATCTAAGGGAATGTGGGATAGTCTCACAATTGACACCTCCCAGGACACCACAGTTGAATGGTGTGGCTGAGAGGCGTAATCGAACCTTGTTGGATATGGTTCGTTCCATGATGAGTCGAGCTACGCTACCAATCTCATTCTGGGGGTATGCCTTAGAGACTGCCGCCCATATCCTCAATCTAGTCCCTACAAAGAAAGTTGCCAAAACTCCTCACGAGATGTGGACTGGTAAAGTACCTAAACTAGACCACATCAAGATTTGGGGTTGCGAGGCTTTCGTGAGACGCGAGACTCATGATAAGCTCGAACCTCGAAGCGAGAGGTGTATTTTCATCGGCTACCCACAGCATTCCTTTGGTTACCTCTTCTACAGACCTAGTGACAATGTGGTCTTTGTAGCAAGAAGAGGAGTCTTTCGAGAAAGAGAGTTTATAAGCCAAGGAGACAGTGGGAGGCAAATTGATCTTGAAGAAATTCAAGAATCAAGCGGTGAAGGAACTTCAAACTCTAGCCCTCAACTTGAGGAGGAAACTCCTGTTGAGCAAATTGACAAATCTGTACCTCTGAGACGATCCACGAGAGTTAGGAGTGCACCTGAGCATTACTATGGATTCCATATTACTGCAGAAGGTGAGACACTTATTAGTGATGAAACACTAGTAAGTCAAGATGACCCTAACAGCTACGAGGAAGCCATGGCAGGCCCCGAGTCTGCTAAATGGAAAGAGGCTATGGATAGCGAGATACAATCCATGTATGACAATCAAGTTTGGAACTTGGTTGAGAATGTACCAGGTCGTAAGACAGTAGGGTGCAAATGGGTCTTCAAGAAGAAGACCGACATGGATGGTAAAGTACACACTTATAAGGCTAGACTGGTTGCAAAGGGCTTCTCTCAAATTCCTGGAGTGGACTATGATGAGACCTTTTCTCCGGTAGCCAAGATTAAGTCTATTCGGGTTCTGTTAGCCATAGCTGCATTTCATGATTATGAAATATGGCAGATGGATGTCAAAACCGCTTTCCTTAATGGGAAGTTGGCTGAAGATGTTTACATGAGTCAGCCAGAGGGTTTTGTCAGCAACGAGTACCCTAATAGAGTGTGTAAGCTTGAGAAATCCATTTATGGATTGAAGCAAGCACCTCGCAGATGGAATCTTTGCTTTGATGAAAAGGTCAAGGAATTTGGCTTTTCTAGGAGTGAAGATGAATCTTGTGTGTATGTCAAGGCTAGTGGGAGTATAGTTAGCTTTTTGGTATTGTATGTGGATGACATACTACTCATAGGAAACGACATTCCAACCCTGCAGGAAGTAAAGTCCTGGCTTGGGAAGTGTTTCGCTATGAAGGACCTTGGTGAAGCTGCCTATATTCTAGGGATAAGAATCTTGAGAGATCGGAGTAAAAGACTAATTGGACTTAGTCAGAGTACCTACTTGGATAAGGTGCTGAAGAGATTCAGCATGCAGGACTCCAAGAAAGGAGAGCTACCCATCCAGAGTAACACCAGGTTGAGTAAGACACAAAGCCCTAGCACTGAGGCTGAGATAGCAGAAATGAGTCGAACACCTTATGCTTCGGCTGTAGGATCGATCATGTATGCTATGACGTGTACTCGACCCGATGTAGCTTTTGCCTTGAGCATGGTTAGCAGGTATCAGGCGAACCCTGGCAAGGCACACTGGACTGCGGTAAAGAATATCCTCAAGTACCTACGGAGGACTAAGGACTGGGTCCTTACCCTCGGTGGGAGTGATAACTTGAGAGTTGTAGGGTATAGTGATGCTAGCTTCCAGACTGATAGGGATAATTTCCGCTCTCAGTCGGGCTGGGTCTTTACTCTAAACGGAGGAGCAATTTCTTGGAAGAGTTCCAAGCAAGAGACAGTGGCTGATTCTACCTGTGAATCAGAGTATATTGCAGCTAGTGAAGCAGCAAAGGAAGCGATATGGCTGAAGAACTTCATTGGAGACCTTGGAGTTGTACCAGCTATTAAAGAGCCAATGGAAATTTTCTGTGATAGTGAAAGTGCTGTTGCCTTAGCCAAGGAACCAAGGGATCATGGGAGATCCAGACACATCGACAGAAAATACCATTTCATTAGACATCGGATCGAAGAAGGACTCCTCGTGGCAAAGAGGGTATCATCGGATGAGAACCCAGCAGATCCCCTCACGAAGGGACTGAGTAGGGTTAAGCATCTCCAGCATGCTCGGAGCATAGGGCTGAAGGATGATATAGGTTTTAGTAGTTAGATAACTCAGAAATTTGTAAAGTGTAATTGACATTTGATGATGAATAAAAGGTGTTTTATTTATGAGTAAAGTGTTGCTATCTCTTGTCAATCGTTTACTATATTTCTTTTGCATGTTTTGACTTCCAGAATAATTTTGTTTGGTGTAACATATTATTCAAACCTCCACAGTCGGTCATATGTCGGAAGTAGGTATGAATCAAGACTGTCATGATGGGTTGTAGAGGTCCAAGGTGTTGGACAAGGCTACAACAATCATGAGTGCTCATAAGTTCTGAGCATTGGACTCAACCCACGCTCACTGGAATCACTTCATGGAATTCTATCTCGAGTGATCGTGAGACGGTAATATCATATAAGTCTTCAAACCTAGAGATATGATTTGTTACTTACAAGTTGGTTATGCATTGACTGTACGAAACCGCATTGGTAACTCGATGTTATAAAACGTACTTTTGTGTGTAATTCAATGAGTGGTAGAACAAACATATGAGTCGAAGTTTATCTGTTCCTTCTTGGATTAGAAGTTGATATCTGGGCCCCTCGATGATTTTGTTTTGACCCATGTACCGGGCCCGGTCAGAACTAAGTTGATGTGTTCAATTAAGTTCTATGTCAAACAAATCGGAAATCGGGAAACAAATGCTGGACAATAAGCAAGACTATGTTCCATGTATTTGTCCGGCTGATATCTAGAACGGAGGATTATATGATCACTTATCTTAAATGGCGTACCATCATCTTCTCAAGTTTCGAGAAACCTTGTAAAGAGCTACGATTGCCGGTCGGTTCCTGAAGTACTAGAGATATAGTTATTAGACTTATCCAAGTGGGAGACTGTTGGATAAGGTGTCTAAGTCCATAACTATTTCGGGCTTGTACTTGACCCGACCCGGCATGGTCCATTTGGGTTGCATGGCACCATGCAATTGGATAGACTAAATGAGAGAAATAACACGTGGAGATTATTAATATATTATAAGTTCTAATATATTAATAATATTATTTGATTAGTTGATCAAAGAATTAATTTGGAATTAATTAAGTGATCAAAGGATAACTAATTAAATATATGGGTTGATTGTGTAAATCATCCATATCTTGTATAGTGGGCTAAGAGGCTCCATGGATTATCAAGTTGGGTTCTACCCATAGGATGCTCCATGGATGCTCCATGGGAGTTACAAACCCATGGGTCATGGAAATGAAGAGTCATGACACATTAGGGTTTACATGGTGTAACCCTAGATGTGTCAACACTATATAAGAAGCATATTCTCCACCAAAATCGGCACTACTAAGGAAACAAGAGGGCTTGGCCGATTTTTGTGAAGTGTGTTATCTCAAGAGTCTTTCCAAGAGCATTTGGTGTTGTGTGAAGCATTTGAGGCATCACACTTGGGGTGCTAGGCTCACAAGGTTTCAAGGAACACAAGCAACAACAAGGTAAGTTATTCTATCTATGATTCAAGTTAAAATTGTTCCCCATGTATGCTAGATAGGAATATAACCTTGGAATTCAACTTTGCATGATAATTAGACAAACATAGATCCAAGGTTATTAGGGTTGCATGTACACTTAGGAAGTGTTAGAATGCTCAAAACCCATCAATATCAGTATCTAAACATCATATAAATAAATCATAGGGGAAGAATCATACCTGTCACCACATCGGGTGCGGCGCGTGCCTCCTCGGTAGTCAACTGGAAGGCTCGGCTCCTGACCATTAGAACCTCACCTTGCCCTGCCATCCATCTGTAATCCACAGGGTCGCTGGAGTTGGCGCCTTCAGTGGCGTAGCTGCTGTCAACTTGGGGCAATTGGCATTCTTATGGCCCCTCTAGTTGCAATGGAAAGACAGCAACTCAGATGTCTGAATAGTGGGTGCAGGGGCGGTACAATCCTTGCTGAAATCCCCCAACTTGCCGCACTTATAGCAGCCCGACGATCCCAACCTGCACGCTCCCTCATGTCACTTGCCACATTTCCTGCAGCACCCTTGGCCCTGCTGGCCTTTTCGCCCAGCGTCTGATCCCTTGGGCTTCTTCCCCGAAGCCCCAGTCATCTGTCCCTCCTCAGCCTTCCTCTTCCGGATGTGCTCCAGGTTAATCTCCCTCTCCCTTGCCCTGGAAATCATGGAATCCAGGGTAGGGCAAGCTGAAAAACTGACATGCTCCTGAATGTCGGCTCGCATCATGTCATGGTAACGGGTCCTCCTCATGTCCTCATCTCCCGCATACAGGGGCACCAGCAACGCCCTCTCCCGAAACTTGGCGGTGATCTCCGCCACAGTGTCCATAGTCTGTCTCATATCTAAAAACTCCTTGGCCAACTGCTGAAGTTCCACTGCAGGTGTGAACTCAACCCTGAATCGGGTCACAAAATCCGACCATGTCATAGCCTCGATAGCCGAGGCTCCCAAAGAGTCACCAACCGACTCCTACCAATCTCTGGCTCTGTCTCTCAAGAACCATGCTGCATATCTCACCTTCGACCCCTCGGTGCAGAAGCTGGTCAACTGTGCAGACTCCATGTCTACAATCCACCGTCTGGCCACAATGGGGTCCTTCGCCCCATGGAAATCCGGTGCACCACTGCCCCTGAAGTCCTTAAAGGACAGTGTGTGTGATCATCACTGGCTGGTCGCCATGTCACTCCTGAACGCCCTGAGGCGATCCTCCATCAGCTCGATAATCCCTTCCTTGATCGACCCAAAGGTGACCGGGGTCTCATCAAGGATGCCTCTAGTGATCTCGAACGCGATGAACTCATGTAGCCTCTCATCCACTAGTTCGGAACCAGAACTCGAACCCAATCCCTCTCCTGAACTGCCAACTGCTGGCCTCGGACGTAGCACCACCATTCTGCAATGCATAATGACAATTGTCAGTGATACTAATACATCTAGAGGTATCACATTTATCACAGGTGTCCTGGTCTTATCTCAGCCTTCCTCGACTCAAGTACGGATCCTCTGCTTTCAGAAGTAGGGGCCCATACTACCTTCCACATATATCCATACTTTCCTCAAGAACTGCCTTGACTCCACCAAGTCCCTTCTACTACTGCTAATCTTTGTTATTCTCATCCTAAGCTTGCCCTAGGGTACCTCTAACTCCACCCAAACTAGTCCCCAACTGCTGAAGGCCTCTTTGCAATGCCAGTTAGCCACCATATGGAAACAGTCACATGCCACGAGGCTCGGATAATCCTTCAAGTAAGGGACTCATCCCTACAATGATTAGGACTCAATCAAGATCTACGTAGTAGGGTCAAATCCAACACTCTGAGATTATTCAACCCTGATAGCATGTGACCTAACGTACCCACCTAATAGCTAACTCCCATCCCTCTGAGTCCCATGTAGCACAAAGCAAGTAGCATTCAGACAAAAGGAAACAAGCTCAAGCAATTCTATCCACATAATAGGAATTTGTACTAGCATACGATATAAGCTCATGTAATCAGGCATAAACTAAGCAGGCTATCCTATCTCTGTCTAATCAACACTATCATGGAGCTCAAAGGCACATATAATAGGTACATAAGGCATCCTTCCTAGACCCTTAGTCCTAATCTAGCATGATGTTCTACTGAAACTGATAAGCATAACATAAACTTGTGTGGGTACTTTGGGGAAAAACTTACTTGAGCTCGGCCGGTCGCACACATCACACACCTTGTTCTTTCTTAAAACATTTTAACTTATCTTTTAGAAAACCATTTTCTTTATAAAAATCTTTTAATCCCTCGGTTTGAGTCCAGACATTCCCGAGGGTGTGCCTGAATCCCTCAAACCAAGGCTCTGATACCAACGATGTAGGAAACATTTGTCTTAAAACGTTACTGTGCCATATCGTTTTATAAAACCATCATCTCATGTCTGAAAATCATATCATAAAAATACTAACAATGTCAGAGTACAATCCCAGTAAATCTCATAAGGGGGAATCTCATGTGTGTATGATGTGCAACTACCGCGCCGACTCCATCCCCTTCGTTGAAGAGGTACCTGAAACAAAACTAAAAACTATAAGCACAAAGCTTAGTGAGTTCCCTAAACTTACCATATACCATATAATCACATAATATGCATATACTATCACGCATATCTGGGTACCCGACCTACCCCTTTGGTCCTCTCGACTAGATGCTGCCTAGCATATCTGGGTGATGGCCTCCCCTTCGGTCCTCTCGACCGGATACTGCCTAGCATATCTGGGTGTTGGCCTCCCCTTTGGTCCTCTCGACCGGATGCTAGGGACTATTTCACCCCTATACTACTACTACCACATAACGTGTAACACATAATCGTATTCTATCTAGCAAGACTGGGTATGAATACCCCCTTTGCCCCTATCGACCGAAAATCTAGGGGACTGTCTCCCATACTGCTACTAGCATATAACATCGTATCATACTAGCACATAACATAAAAGGTAGTAACAAACCTAGATGAATATCATAAAGAGAGTCATCTATCATACGACTCTTACTGGTGGGCCGGAATTGGTGCCTTAGACCCACCACTACTGGAAGGTAACTCACCTCGTAAGGCTGACTGTTGAAAAGCTGATCGGCAGATGTCTGACTGCTGCTCCGGTGGTCCTCCGACTATAAATCCATAAACACTTAATCAGACACAAATGACTACTCTTAGGGTAAAATGACTATTTTACCCCTAACCAAGATAAAACCAAAGTCAACTTTCAGTTGACCTGACTCACCGAGTTGGGCCGCCAACTCGTCGAGTCCCTATCCTTTCATATGCCCTCATTCACGCTTCTATTTGTCGAGTTTAGCAATGACTCGAAGAGTTCTCTTTCTTTACGAACCTCAAATGATCCTTCATCAGACTCGTCTAGTTGTATGAACAACCCGTCGAGTTCACCTTCAACTGTTGAACAAGTCCTGACCTTGACTCGCCGAGTTGTATGAACAAATCGTCGAGTTTATCTTCATTTGCTAGGAGATGGCCTTGGACTCGCCGATTCTTCTTATGAACTCGTCGAGTCCTATGAACTCCAGGTCTATGGCTAAGTCCAAAACATTGGGTCACTCCATTGGACCCTCTAAAACCCTTCTGACACTCAACTGGGTTCCCTTGAACCCTAACAGAAAAAGGGAGTCAAGCCTAGGACTCGTCGAGTCCGAAGAACAACTCGCCAATTCGAGGTTGTCCAAGTCTCATTTCTAGATTTCTAATGTACAACACTTGTCCAAATGATATATCTAGGCTCCTAAGATCGAGCTAGCACGTAAAGTTACGAACTTTACGTGCATGCATGGGACTTTGAGCTAAAATGGTCCTAAAAGAAGCTCTTGAGTAGCATGGGGCTTTCCATGGGGGCAAAGGTAGTCCCTTTATGCCTTCTAACTCCTAAAGGAGCATGGATATGAAGCCCCAACCCCCAACCATGCTTGTAATCATGGTTGGTCACCAAGAATGGCTTATAAAAGCTCTAAATCTCCCCAAAAAGGGATCTAATGCAAGAAGAAGCAAGGTGTCAACTTTATACCTTCCAAGAACTATAGTTCAACTTTATACCTTCCAAGAACTATAGATGATGCACAAGCTTGAATCCTCTGGCCAACCTCTTGGTTCCTCAAGGTTTTCCTTCCTTCTTGCCACCACAAACCACCAAGAATCACCAAAAAGCCTTATATCTTCACCAATGATGATTAGGGTTTAATTATAGGTGTTCTGAGAGCATAGGGAACGATGGAGGCTGTATAAGGTCGTTTAAATAGGGTGTAAACCCTCATATTTGGGTTTTGTCCAGACAGGGTCTACTCGTCAAGTCTTGTTGTCGACTCGATGAGTCTACCACTTATCCCCCAGGTCCAAGTTGCTTCTACTCGACGAGATGGGCCTTCAACTCGCCGAGTCCATGCCAAAATGTTAAAAAAAAATACTTGAATGAGATACATACCAGGAACCGGGTGCTACAAAGGATCATCATCAGGGTAGACATTAATGCTGAGGGGATTCTTCAGTCATAAATGTTGTAAGGCAACCATGAGGGGGATGGAGTACACCGGTGAACACATCGTTCACAAACACCTTCATGTTGCGAGCATGCTAGCGTTCCACTGGACTTCCTAGAAAAGTCTATGGTCGTCATCTATACTCCACTAGATGAGTAGAACGTCATCAACGTTAAGGCCTCTCATCATTTTATTTCACCACACATCAACTATTTCATCTACCCATGTTTTATCCAACATATGTGTAGATAAAAAATACATATATAGTTTAAATCATTTAAAACATGTATAAAACATTCATCCAACATAGATATCAGGTAAATAGATAATATACACACATAGCTCGTAATATATATAAAATACTTTATATCTATGTGTAAGATGAAAGTTACTATGCACTCACTTTAGTAACGTGACTAGATATAATCTAACTAGAAACGGTCAGTGATTTGTGATCGTCGGGCTCGGGACGTGGAATGCCTTCAACAAACGAGAGAGAAAGAATATTTTAGGTGTAGGAATGGCTGAGGTCGAACTTGCTATTTATTGCATGATTTTTGGTCTCTCATGTCGTGAGCCATACATGCTCAGGTTTTGAGCCATGCCTGCTCACCCCGTAGACCTACCATTTGTGTTTATAGCTCTGAAACATATCCGGACGACTTCTCACGTCGTGAGAAATCATGCTCACATCGTGAGCCTTAAACATATACTTGTCATCTGCATTCTAGCCTTGAAAGTGGCATTTTGATTCCTCACGTCGTGCGAATTAATGCTCATGTCGTGAGTCCAGTCAGATTAAGGTTTCTGACACGTGTCATGCTCTCAGACAACTGTATCTTTGGAAGGCTATGAGCTCCGTTTTTGACGTTCTTTATATCCACGTGAAGGTGGAGACGTACTCTACAACTTTCATTTAGAATCCTAAGGCGAAAAAGTACTCTATCATAAACTCGTTTTTTTACGATTCCCGATGTCGTGCTGGTTTTGTCGCGAAACTTCGTTAGGTCATAACTTGTTTGTTATAACTCGGATTTTGGCGTTCTTTATATCTCCGAAATACTTGTTACAACAACTAAAACTTTCCTCATAGATATTGGGTTTATCTAACATTTTATTTTTTATGCTTATATTTATCCTTAATTTATTATATCATCATAATTAAGTATAAAGCAGATAAATTCACATAATACTCAAATAATTCATTTTTATTACTTCAAAACGAGTTAAAATGGTTTACCTAGACTATTACATCTTCATTAATGCTTAGCCCATAAACACGGGCGTTACAAAGAAGGTGATTCGTGTTTATTTTTAGTTTGGTTTACTTAAACAACCAAACATGAACAAACCTTGTTTGTGTTGGTTTTGGTCGTTTATAGTCCCACTTTAAGGATCAACATGCGCGCAAGAAAGTGTATGAATATGGTAAAACATGTTCTTATCTTAGATTTTCTAACTTGCCATTATATTTGTAACTGTTTTTACAAAATTTACTATATTTAATGTGATTTGGTAGTTTGGTTGAGACTTCTAACATTGTTTTGACTTTATAAATACAAAATGAGATTTTCTTTCACTCTCAACGCATGCTGTTTAGAAACAAAGTTGTTCACAAAATCTTCATAATAAATATTTTCTAATATATTGTTCTTAATAACTATCATTTCTAAGCTATTAAGTTTTTGTTGTGAAATTGTGGACAGTATGTAGGACATTAACAACTTCAATTTTGAGAAACATGTTTCTACAGACGCAACGGTTACTAGAATAATCACCAAGACTCTATATGAATTAATTGCATTAGGAAAACGACTGACGTTTTCATCTATTTTGAAACATCAACGACGTTAGCAATTTCGCTCTGTAAGATCTTGTCAACCATATTTAATTCCAGATAAAGTTCATTAGCGTCAATATTTGATCATTCACCGTACTTAAGTTTGGCTTTAAGACGACTACAACACAACTTACGATTTTTGTCATCAAACTCCTTTGATATTTTTGAAAGCAAAAGACCGGGATTCTTTTCATACTTATTGTATTGTTCAAATCTAGTTTTAAAAGAAGTCGTCAATTGAAAATGAATCAATTAAACACACAAGCCACAACAAAAGTCAATCAATTCTGAAATTAAGACACAAGAGTTAAGCATTAGACTTCTCAAAAAAAAAAATTTTGATTTTTAAAATTGAAACAATCAGTAAATCTATAATATGAAATTGAAGGCCAAAAGAGATTATTAAATCAAGTGATCGTATTGGACTTTGAAACTTACAATTTTGATCTCTAAATCGGATGTTGCACTGATTTTGAAAAAAATCAATTAACCAATGAACAAACACTCTCACACACCCTCAGTAACCTAGCAGGTTCAAGAGAAGGAGTGACATCGTAGCATCTTCTGGCTTAGATTGGCAAGACTCATAGGGTGAACTAACTTTGGCCTGATGAGAATACATTTGAATCGATTTTGTTTTCTGGCAAGGATTACTAATCTACTATAACGGCTCGTATGTCACAACTAGCATTTTTAGCTAGAAATTTCTGTTTTCATGTAACCACCAACTCTTGTAAGACTTGTAATCTAAGTGGATATCATGTTTTATGCTCAATCAAAAACATCCATTTGAGTCAAAACTCTTGAGTGAAGTCCACAACCTAATTCAATACAACTCAGATAATCAATTGTGGGTTTGAAACCCTAATAACCCGGTTCAAACATAGTATGGACCAGGAGCCTCTTATTGGGCCTAATAGACCAATAAACTTTCAATTAGGCTATTTTGGGTCAAGGAAACCTAATTGGGCTTAAATTGGACCCGTATTCATGAAACTATAGTATTTTGGGTCATGTGGGCCTAGAATGACTCAACATGTAATCATGGGCCTTATCGGGCCGTAAATGGTTTCATAAGCCCTATTAGGTCGTGAACTAACTTCTTGGGCTTTATTGGGCCGAAAACCAAAATTTCCTTTATCATTTTGGGCCGTAAACCCATATATGGGCCCAATGGGCCAAAAACTCTCAATTTGGTCCTCAAAATTCAAATACACTCAAAAATGGCCCAAACTCTTCCTTCTCTTTTCCATCTCTCTCTATTCTTGGTTTTGTATAAAAAAAGAAATAACAAAATGATAATTATGGTATTGCCACCTAATTATTGTTTAATAGATAACTAAGCAAATTATACACCATGTCTATAGGAAATCTCATGTTTCCATGCAACAATCTTGTCACCTCTCTCTTCCTTGCCTCTTCTTCTTATTATCGGCCCAAAAAAACCCACCACCACCTTCATTTTACTCTCAAACCCACTCAAACATTTTTCTCTAAGAACATTCAAAGAAACCTCCTCTATTCTTCCTAGAATTCGTGTGTACTTGTGTATGTCTCAAGGAAAACCTCTTCAAGCTTCATACTTAGTTAAGATCATGTAAAATCAAAGTGATTTATTTCATTTTATGATTGATCCATCCTCATGAACACATGTTTTCATGATCATGCTCTTTAAACTTCTTAGAATTAGAAGATCTCTTCTTAAGAAGACGTCTTGGCCCGAGATCCTTCTCAACCTTCATCATAGGCCAAAACAACAACCCAAAGTGAGTTCATCCCCCCTATTATCAGTTTTTACTATGTTTTGAAGGAGAATACAAGTTGTTTTGTTTAGATCTATGTGTGTATGCATGAATTTGTGTGCTTTTCATGATATATATGTGAATATGTGTCATAAACTCCATGAACTTCAAGATCTACTAAAATACGATGCTATTTGTAGAACATAACACTTATTTAAACTCATCTTGCAAAGAAATGATTTTAAAATACATCAAAGTTACTAAAAACTAAGAGAATTGCATGAATGGGGCCAAAAGTGACAAAATAACCAAAAATGGGGTACTTTATGTAACTCACGGTTTTTAAGTGACCAAAAGGAATGTATTTTGATAAATATGAACCTTTTTTATATATGTGATCTTAAAAAGGGCTAGAAGTGTAAAAATTCATAAATGGGCTTCTTTTGGACTTTTTTCGACTTTTTGGGCCAAGGTTGTAAATTTTTGAACTTTTGTCGGTTTAAATGCCATTTTCGACATAGTTGTGCCAAAAATATAAATTTTGATAAGGACTAAAAATACAAGTTTAGTAAAAACTTGGGCCAAAAAGATGAATTTATTTTTAAATGGGCCAGTAATGCACATTTTCATAAAAACAAGCAAAAAAAAAGATATTTTTGACAAAAGTGAGTTAAAAATTTTATTTCTATTTAATACTAGTCTTAAATGTAAATTGCATCTTTAAAGGACCTGAATTGTCATTTTAACTAAAACGGTGCCATAAATGTAAATTTTCGGTTTTAGGACCAAAAATGCATTTTTACAAAAAAATGGACTTTACACGTCAATTTGGTAACCAACGAAGCTTATACGGCCAACATAACCAACAATGGATAAAATACGTTATTCTCACCCAGATTGGAGCGTGAACTAATTTACATGCTTAGTGGGTCTTAGTTGTCCACTTACATGTTTATTGGGTCTGGGATACTCATTGGGACTGTAAATAGTATACATGTTAAATGGGTCTTAGTTGTCCTTTTACATATAATATTGGGCCCGGGATAGATATTCTCATTCCTTTTGAGCCTAGAAATAGTTACATGCTTAGTGGGCCTTAGTTGACCACTTACATGTTTATTGGCCCTGGAATATTCTCTGTATGCTTATTTTCGCATAAATTTGACTAAGGATTTAGTGAGACGTATCGGTTGGCACCCAATGAGTGTATGATCGTAGCATGTAGTTATAACTAGAGTCTCTTGGAGGGAGAGTGGGAGTTTGTTATAGATATATACAGGGGTGACACCCCATACCTGAGCTGTTCGCTACAGTTAGACTAGACCAGTCTATGGTGACACACCTTACCTTAAACAAATCGGCGTCTAATAGATATCATGAAAAACGAAATTCTCATTATAAAGTATGGTTATAACGGCTGACTTAGAGGAATTAACATTATAAAATTTACGAGGAAACCATTCACTTTTCTCTCTGGGTTACTCGGTAACATAATCAAGCTGGTACTTAACCTCGGGTGTTCAGATTTCAGCATTCTCTAACGCAGAAAACATCGGGTTGCCTAGGGTTCATTCTCTATAAATTCAGAAACCTTCTCTTGTGGATAGCATGGTATTATACTCATGCTGGTACTCAAACATAGGTGTTGCGATTACAACATTCTCATAAGCACACAACATCGGGTTTCTGGGATTATTCTCTTTATACTCTCACAAACATTAACACACATGCATTAATACAAGATCGGACACAAACATATCAAACTGTTTTTCAGAAAATATCAGATTTTCTAGTGTTTACAAAGTAATACAAACCAATTTTCTCAACCATGCTTATGAACTCACCAACGTTTTATGTTGACCTTTTTAAATTAACTTGTATTCTTAGGAAACCATTGAGCAGGTTGGGCAGAAAGAATCCATGGATATTTTGTTTCATCATACTTAGACTATTTTGGCATGTAATATTCAAATACAATACTCGATATAAACAATGAATGTTGTTATATTACATGTGTGATGATGATGATGTTATGTTTCAATTATATACTCTGTGATGATACTACAACAATGAAGTCACCCACAGCTCCCCAGACGTTTCCGCCATCTGGTTCGGCGGTGTAGCATCATATGTAAAAATTAGGACCGTTCTACGACATGGGTCGAGTGTGGTTGTCCATTTCGCGCACTCACAAATATGCTCACATTATTTGTAATCATAACTAATAGGTCATAACTTAGTGGTTTGGGCTAGGCAAACATATGTATAGGTCTTAATAGAATCTTGGTCGTGTATTGTATATTTTGGTGTAGTTTGCGGTTGTGTTGGTGCTCACGGCCGTGAACGGGTTTACGACCTTGAACGTGTGCTCGGCTGTGAACCCTATTTATAGCCAGTCTATCCCTATAAATAGTGTCAGAGTCTGACAGAGTAGCGTGACGTATCAGAGGTGTTTACAGTTATTGTGTGTATTCTCAAGGTGTACCAGACGTTTCTTCTAATAGACGTGTGCATTGTTTGATAATCTTCTTTTTTGTTCTTGTTCTTGTTCTTGTTCTTGTTTTGATCAATGGTTTGGATCATTGGATTGGGAATCTAAAATTGGTATCAGAGCCAATTAAGTGTCGAAACAGATTCGAGTGTCAGAACATTTTCGAGTCACGATTGCGGTTGAAAGAGTTTATTGGTTTTCTTCAATTATTAAAGCTTATTTCTGCATCTGATCATGTTTTCAAGGCTAAGGAAATCGAGTCTACTCAAAAACACTTGTTTTCATAAAAAACTGGGAGTTGACGGTTTGCTGTGTTGAAGGAAGTACGGCCGTAAACGAGTGATTCGGTCGTAAACTCTTCAAAATCAAGAATTGTAAACTATTTCCAGCCATACTCGATTGTTTGACCATGAACCATTCATCAAGTGTTGACCGTAAACACATCTTGGACCGTAAGGCATTGTTTGGTTGTAATCAATTTAACCGTGATTGAGTGTACGACCGTAAACCGATTCCGGCCGTAAAATCTATTACTATTCTAACACTTTGTTTCTAAGTACCTTCATTTAATAAAAAAACAAAACAATCAAAAAAAATTGGATTCACAAAACTCTCACCAAGAACTTGATTCCGTTATGGGCACAACCACACGCATCCCACATTTGTTATCTGCTGAGGGTTTTCCAGAATGGAAGTACCGTATGGAAAAATATATCAAGATGAAAGATTTAAAGATTTGGAGATGCATCTTGAAAGGACCTATCAGAATCACCACAACACTCCCGGATGAAACGATGGTTGACATGGATGTTGAGGACTATACCGATGAAGATTTTGATATAGTTGAACGGCAAGAGAAAGCACTTGCTACACTCACTATGCCTTTGTTAACAAAGATTTCTCAGGGTTTCCATGAATAAACGCCGACGAAGGCACTATGGGAGGCACTGATCGAAGTTTATGAAGGAAATGAGGATATGAAACAAAGTCGCCAGGATATGCTGAGACAAAAGTTTAACATGTTCAATCATATTTTGGGAGAATCTCTTGAGGCTCAACTGCAGAGGTTCATCACTCTAACAACTGAGATGAGCTCTGTAGGTATCTTGGTCACCAGGTCTAAAATAAACAAGAAGGTGCTCAATTCACTGCCAAAGTCATGGGACATGAACGTGTATGTGATTAAGAAGACGTAGGACCTTAACCATCTGCGTTTGGCTGAAACCATATCAATTATTAAAGCATGTGATCTAGATGATAAACAAAACGAGATCAATCACGTCAATTCATACAACATTGCTAATCCTGGGATTCAATCCAACAATGCTTTCTCATCCTTCACCACTCCTCAAGTTCAACCATTTGTTGCACCTCAACCATCATTATATATCACTCCATCCATGCAAAGTGTTCAACCTCCAATATCTTATCCACAAATTGCTTCTTCTTCAAAAGCACCTGCTCGTAAAGAAAATGACGAAAACTTGGCTCTTGCTACTAGTCTTGTCAACTGCTACAATGCTTTTGTGGCTGGCGAGCTACCTCCTCAACTATATTTTGCTAATTTGGATCAAATTCATCACGAAGATGTTGAGGAGATGGACATCAAGTGGAAAATTTCTATGACGGTTTTTAGGGCCAAACAGTTCTCCAAGCAGACTCACAAAAATAATTAGGGAATGAATACGGAAAAGAAGGTGGGCTTCAACAAAGGTAAGCTTCACTGCTTCAATTGCCATGAGCCTGGCCATTTTGCCAGAGACTGCCTGAAGCCTGATAGGAGGGAAAACAACGAAAAAACTATGGTTCCAGTGGGTAATATCTGAGGAGCTACCACCAACAACCAGATCACAAATCTTGTTGTGGTGGCTCAGTCGTTTGACTGGGACAACCAAAATCAGGCCCTGAACATCTCGGGACCTAAAAAATGCGCATTTCGCCCAGATCAATGACATTGCTAAAGAAGAAGATGAGGTGGACCCAGAGGCGGAAATGATGGAACTACAATTTTCATTCATGGTTCAAACTATGCCAGAGCCTGCAAAGCCAGAGGTCAGTGAAATCACTTGCTCTCAATCTTGTATTAAAACTATCAAATTTTAATTTGAACAGGCTGATTTGATGCGCAGAGAGATAGAGGAATTAAAATATGAGGGGTACCAACTTAGGAAAGGCCAGAAACCATTTAATGATCAATTAGAGGCCAAGACAAATGATTATAAGAAATTACAGGTAGAATACAATGACAAGTGTGTTCATTATAAATATCTTAAAAAGGATTTCGCTATTGAACAGGCAACAATATGTAGTGCTAGGAAATTAGATACTAACGTTTCTACTTCCGATGCAGATTCATCATTAAGCCAGGGAAAGCAAGAGGATGGAAAGATTGAGTCTAACAATTTGGTGTCAAAATTTGGTGTTCCTATTGAGTCTGTGTCTGATGTTAAAACTAATTTTTAAGTTGTGATGATTTGGTGTCAAACTCTAATGTTTCTGATAAATGTGGTGTTGTTTTTGTGAAATCTACTGAATCTAACACTAGCACATCCACATATTCTACAACTGTCACACAATTTAAATCATGCACTTGCACATGTGGAAAATTTATAAAAATCAATAAGAGCACGAAATCTGTTAAAGGTTGTACCAAGTCTAATGATAGTAAGCAAATATGTTTCAATTGTGGTACTGCCGGCCACATTGCTCGCAATTGTCCCAACAAAGAATTTGTGCATTTTTCTACACCGAGGAAAGAAAACCAGTCTCAAGGAAGATCACTAACGAGAAAGTCCTCGAGATCTCGTCTTCGTGATGATGATCGGCAAGTTGATAATAATGAGAAAATGGATGATTTTAAAATAAATAAACAGCCTTTCACTAAACAACCCATATGTGCTTTTTCAAAATCGAATGAGGCTAAGCCAAGGATGATTTTGTCAAAGGGTGCGTCTGGATCTTCGACTAATTCTATTCGAAAGTCAAAATGCTCAATGCAAAAGAAAAATATTTCAAAATCACCTGTGAATTCTTCCAAACCTAAATATCGGTGGGTGCCCAAATCTACACTTGGACAATCATCATCATCCTCTGAAAGTGTTTCTGATAATGATGTAAAATTAAAAAAAAAAGGATAAATCTGTGAATGTTAAGGGTAAACCTAGGGTTGTAATGACCTGGGTCTTCAAATCTAAATAATCTCACTCATTATACAGGAACAGCTGCGGAGAAATGTCGTCAGACCATGGTATGTCGACATCGGTTGTTCCAGGCATATGATAGGAGACACCTCCTAGTTGCACGACACTCAAATCTTCATCGGGGGATATATTTCCTTTGCGGGAGGAGATGGCAGAGAAATCACTCAAAAAGGAACAATTTCCAATGGAGTGTTGAGCTTCGAGAATGTCAACTACGCGCCCGAGTTAAAGCACAGTCTGTTGAACGTCACTCAAATTTCTAACAAGGGCTACTCGACACATTTTACCAACAAGGAATGTCTAATTCTAAAGCCAGGCATTGTCATCCCTGATGAATGGATTCTTGTAAAATCTAAAAGGGACAGCAATGCATATATCATTGACATAAACAACAATCTTCCTGAACAAGTCACTTGCCTCTTCTCAATAGTTTCCGAGCACAATGCTATGCTGTGGCACCGAAGACTCGGACATGCTAACGCAAAGAACCTGAATCGACTTGCAAATAATGACATAATGCACTGGCTTCCGGTCAAGGATTTTACCACGTTTGAAAAGTGTGTGGCATGTGCCCAAGGAAAACATCACAGAAAGCCACACCTGCCAGAATAGGTCAATTCGATCAACCAGGTGCTCCAATTGTTGCATATGGACTTATTTGGTCTGGTCAACATCCTCAGCATCAACAGAACTTCATATAGTCTAGTGGTGATCGATGATTTCTCACAGTTCACGTGGGTCTTCTTTTGTCCAACAAGGCTTGGGTTGTTGACCTGATTAAGAAGTTTATTGTGGTGATAGAGAACCAGACCAATCACCGGGTGAAGGCGCTTAAAGCTGAAAACGGGACGGAATTCAAGAATGTTGTTCTCGATCATTTTTGTGCATAAAAAGGGATAGTGCGTCAATACAGTGTTGTTCGCACACCGCAATAAAATGGAGTTGCTGAGCGGTGGAATCGAACATTGCAAGACGCTCCAAGGACAATGTTATGTGACTCCAAACTACTGGTTTTGTTTTGGTCCGAGGCGATCGACACGGCGTGTTATGTTCAAAAATCGTGTTCTAATCAACAATTCTTAGATGAAGACTCCATAAAAAATTCTCTACAGTCACAAGCCATCTGTTAGTCACTTTCGTATCTTTGGCTGTCCTTGCACCCTTCTACATTTGGAATCCAACCCCAACCCCAAATTCAATGCCAAAGCCAATGATTGTTACTTTGTGGGGTATGCTGCTCGCACGACGTACAATGTCTACATCAAAAAGATAAAGCAAATTGTAGAATCCTTCGACGTGTGCTGGTTGGAGTAGAACGAGACGGATGCATAGTTGTTCCAGATTGGTTGTTTGACTACACATCTCTATTAAAATCATTCAATGTGTTTTCAGAAATTTTGTCTGGTTCCAATTCTGGTTTGAAAATATGATTGAAGATGAAGACAAAGAAGATCTCTACAGACCGCCGGTGGTGTCCTCTACGACTCCTACAGTGGATGCATCTATTCCAAGCGATTCTTCAGATTCTCCACGTCATCAAATACATTCAAATGATGATGCCACTCCTCTTACTCCTGATGAAAAAGAGTTCATGTCCAGAGATGCTTTCACTGCTACTCAAACACTTATGGAACTTCTCTTTCCCGAACCATTTGCTAATGAGTTCGTGGCAAGCCCCTCTCATGATTCTATACCGTCCGAGGTGGATCATTCAGCAGATGATGGATTTGTCAATATTCACAACCTTCTCGTTATGCTTAATGACATCAGCCAGGAGCTACCTTCTAGAATTCAACGCGATCACCAGATCCAAAACATCATTGGTCGGCTGGGCGACGGTGTTTAAACGCGGAGTCAGAGTGGGGATGTCAATACATGTCTCTACTCTTGATTCATATCTCAAATAGAGCCAAAAAACATCGAAATGGCTTTAAATGAGCCCAGTTGGGTTGATGCCATACATGAGGAGTTGAATCAGTTTGAAAATTTAGGGGTTTGGAAGTTGGTTGAATTACCTAAAGGCAAGAAGTCACTCAACACGCGTTGGGTTTATCGAAACAAGCAAGACGATTTAGGGGTCATTGTGCGAAATAACACCCGATTGGTTGTATGTGGATTTCGCCAAATTGAGGGTCTAGAGTACACCGAAGTTTATGCACTGGTTGCTCGCTTGGAGGCTATTCGTATTTTCCTTGCATATGCATCGTACATGAATTTCAAGGTTTACTAGATGGACGTCAAGACCGCCTTCTTGTACGACGCTGTGAAGAAAGAAATCTACGTTGATCAACCTCCTGGGTTTGTCAACTCAAAGTTTCCTAATCACGTCTACAAGTTGGGCAAGGCTTTATATGGGTTACATCAAGCTCCAAGGGCGTGGTATGCAACTTTTACTTAGCACTTGCTCGAGCATGGCTATTCACCGGGGACAATCGATCAAACCATATTCATTAAGCATGTTGGTGCCGATCAGATTCTAGTTCAGATCTACGTTAATGACATCATTTTCGGGTTAATGAGTCCAAAGTTGTGCAAGGAGTTCGAAAGTGTTATGAAGAAGAGCTTTGAGATGAGTTCCCTGGGGGAGATGACCGTGTTTTTGGGGCTTCAGGTCAAACAAGATTCAACCGGAATCCTGTTACATCAAGACAAGTATGTTGAAAATATGCTAGAGAATTTTGGGTTTCGAGATGCAAAACCTGCTTTGACGCCAATGGCCGAGAGACCCCTGTTGACTCCTGATATTGAGGGCGAAACCGTAGATCAGACTGACTACAGATCAATGATTGGATCGTTGATGTATCTAACCGTAAGAAGGCCAGATATCATGTTTGCAGTTTGTCAATGCGCACGAAACCAGACTAATCCTAAACTTTCACATCTTATAACTGTCAAAAGAATCTTTCGGTATCTTAAAGGCAACCCAAAACTAGGTTTTTGGTATCTGAAAAATTTAGAATTTGATTTATATGTATTTGCTGACAATAATTATGGAGGCTGTGAGCTTGACATGAAATCAACGTCTGGGGGATGTCAATTTCTTGGAGACTGGCTGGTGTCCTGGCAGTGCAAGAAATAGAATACAGTCTCAACCCCAATGGCAGAGGCAGAATACGTAGCTGATTCTGCCTATTGTTCTCAAGTTATCTGGATAAAACATCAACTCATGGATTACGGTTTGAATTTTCTAGAAACCCCTATTTTTGTAACAATGAGGCTGTAATTCAAATTGTTAAAAATCCATTCCAACACTTGAAAACCAAGCACATCGATACCAAAGTGCATTTTATCAGAGATTGTTATGAGCGTTCACTCATTTGGTTGGAACAGGTTCCCACTACTAATAATGTGGCGGATTTGTTCACGAAACCGTTTAACAAAGCTCGATTTGATGTGCTTGTGGGATTTTTGAAAATGATACGCTTTGAGGACTAACTTTTGTTTTTAGGATAGTTTAAATTTGCACATTTAGTTTTCATTCTCACCCATGCATAAATTTAGGGGGAGAAATAAACAAAAATCAAACAAAAAATTAGAAAATCAAAAATCCAAAAAAATAATGTTCTTTCAGTAGCATATTTCTGTAAATGATGTCTTCGGAAGTGATATATTCATGTGATAACAGGCAATTTGGATCTTTGTAATGTATTAAAGTTAAATTGTCTAGGCTCTATGTTCGATGCGTTGGTAGGCACGAAAGATTTAAATGGACTTGACTAGGTATAGATGAAGTTAAGGAATCTAGAGACTTGACAAATCTTAACTTAGATAGTTCTGTTTAACCTAACAATACGATGCTTGGGTAGGTTAAGCAAGGAGATATACATGAGAATCCACCGGTCACACTAAAGCAGCCTGTATTTAGAACTGTGGCGTCACTTTTCATTCATGTATGACCTTTGTCCTTAATTCTGGTATTGATAGGGTGACTGGGGAATTCCGATAATGTAGGTCTGTGGAAAATTATTTTCTTTCTTTCTTACTGTTAGTCATATGTTGCATCCTCTGTGTGATTGGAACATATCCGACCTGGACTGCAACATATGCAAATCTATTTCTTTGCATCTCCTATCTATGCAATTCAGTCTATCTGTTAGTCATATGCTGTCTCCTCAGCATGATTGAGATACATCCGACCTGGTACACAACATATGTACCATTCTGCTTCTCAACCTTTCTACTTCTGGTTAGTCATATGTTAACCCCTCTGTATGATTGGAATATATCCGACCTAGGTGTTTAACATATGCAGTCTAAATCTGTTTACTCTTTTAATAATAGTATGCTCACCTGAAGTAAGGAGTATCTCGGAAGTTCTTGATTATCGTGGTATATCAGGAAATGGGAAACATGTTCTAGTATAACTAAAATTGAATATCAAATAGGTTTTCTGTAGATCTCGCTACTTAATTTAGGTGGACAACAATATCATTGGTCGTTGTCAGCTGAATGGTCCTTTAGAAATGTTATCTAGGAACATAGGTTCACAATTCTCTTCATTTGATATATTTCCTAAATTTTGTCACAATCTTTCGTGTTTACGTGGACCACAATACCGATGATTGGCCAGATCTAGACATGAAGGTGGAGATACTGATAAACGGATTAAGGCTGTCTAATAACTTTGATCCCAAAATCACAAAATATTATTAGCATTCGTAAAAGTGAAAATAGTGATAATTCATTTTAAATCTTGATTTTATTTTTAAATTTAATTTAATTTTTTATTTTTATTTTTTTATATTATTTTTATTTTTATTCTTACTTTGTTAAAATTAAAAAAAATTATATATATATTTGAGTTTGAATTTTTAGATTTTATTTAATTTACTTTTATTTAATTTAATTTATTTTTATTTTCTAGTCCTAAAAATGCATAATTTTAAATTTTTTGGAGTTTTGGGGTTATTTTTAAAGCATTTTGGGTTGCAGTCCATGTATATTGGATCAGGTCTTGGGTCCAGGCATAAAAGCCACCATGTCCGGCTGTAAACTCTTATTTTGCACTGTTCTAATTTGCGGCCTTAAATTCCTCAAGAACTCTCTCTCGTCACTGTTCATCAATCCATCATAATCTGTGTTTTGGACCCAAAATTTTTGGTTTACTCTCGTAGGTATGACTATGGAAATCTCCATAATGTTAATCTAAAACGAAATCGATCGTGAATCAAGGGTTCAATCAAAGAATCTCACATGTCGGCATTTGCGGCCCCTGAAGGGTTCAGAACCGTTGAAGGGTTTATGACCGTAAACCCGTTTGCGGCCATAAACTCCCTCTCTGACCGTGAACCCCAATTTTTGAACATGAATTTGGTTTTTTACTTAATCACCATTGAAGCCTAATTAAATTGTTTAATGAGCAAAACATTAATCTTTAATGTTTAGATAAATTGTTTTCTCACCTGGCTTGGTTAAGTGCAGATAAAAAATGGTTGAAGTTAAGTTTGTTGACAGTCGCAATTTGGCGATCTTTTTGGTGGACCCGCCAGCAGCCCATGGTGAATGCAAGTCAATGGTGCATGGTTTGAAGAAATGTTGCCTAGCTTCTGCTCTGACTTTGAATCCACTGATCTACCAAAGCCAGATTAAAGAGTTTTGGAGCACTGCTCTGGTGAAAAGGGGAGACGGTGGTTCAAAATTTGTTGAAGCAACTGTTAAAGGAAGAATTTTTTTTTGTTAAAGAGCAGATCATCTGAGAGGTTCTGAGAATTGATGGCCAACCAAGTTTTCTGACCGAGATTGCATTTGATCAAACACAAGAAATCATTGAACAAATGGGATATGAAGGAGAATTTCCTCCAACCATCAAAAAGTTGTTACCACCATACTGGAGATTTCTAGCTCTTGTCTTCGTGAGCTGCATCTCGAGAAGGAAATCTGGGGCGGATGAAATTTCTCTACTGAACACAGGCGCTATCGTCGTTCTTGCCCCAGGTCTTGAATTTAACTTCTCCAAATACATTATGGATGAATTGATCGGGAATGTTGATGGGAAGAAAAGAGATAGATTCCTTATGTACCCAAGATTCCTACAGTTGATCATCAACAACAACTACCCGGATATCGAACAAGGGTGAGAAACACTAGACATGAAATCTCTTGGGTCAAACACCTATGGTTTAATAAAATAGAACCATAAGGATAAGTTTATGTTCGAAGTCAAATACCCTTTGGTGAAGTTTGGGATGTTTGCTGAATCAAGTGATTCATCTGAGTCTCACGAGTCCTCTGATCTGTAGCATCCCGAAATATCAAGAGTAGAGTGGAAGGGCTAAAAGAGTAAATTGGGAAAGAGTGACTCGGCGAGTCCATGGATGGACTCGGCGAGTAGAGTCGCGATTTGGTCGCGTGTTAAGTAGCCGACTCGGCGAGTCAATGAGGTGGACTCGGCGAGTAGGCGCTGAGTGGAGAAAACCCTAATTCTCGGGGTTGAGCCCTATATAAATAACATTATGTTTTCCTCCCAGCCTCTTTATCACCCCCTTGAGTCCCAGAAACCCTAAAATCATGGAGAAGCACCATTGTTGAGCAAATTAGAGCTTGGAGAGGTGGTTATTGAAGAGATCTTAGAGAAGGAGAGGCTTGGAGCAAAGGGCTTTACTTGGATTCAAGTTTCATTGCAGTTAGGGTGTTCTTTTGAGGTAATATCTCGTCTTTGAGCTGCTATTTCCTTGATGCATCATTTTGGGGGTATTAGAGATTATATATTTGGATGTGTTGGAGTTTAGAGGTTAGATCTGAGGTTGCTACCTTAGATCTGGAATGGAGAAGAGTTGGAATCCATGAAAGTCCCTGTGTTGAGTGTTGGATGAAGCTATCATGTCCCAAACCTTAGCCCTAATGTGCAAAATGCATAGATCTCTTTGGATTCACGTAAAGTTTGCCACTTTACGTGATGGATGAGTTGTAGCAGGCTAGATCTATGTTTTGGAGCAATTGCATGGCCTGGAATGCTTCTGAATAGATTCAGACTGGTGGTACTCGGCGAGTCACATGGGTGTACTCGACGAGTTGCTTGAAGACGAGCTGGAACTCGACGAGTTGGAAGAACAACTCGGCGTGTTGGATGAAGATGGCCTGGGACTCGGCGAGTTGTATGAACAACTCGGCGAGTAGGTTGAAGATAGCCTTAGGCTCGGCGAGTCTTGTCGAAGAGTCCCAATATTTTCTGGTCGAGTCGAGAATCGGTGAGTCAAGGGATGACTCGGTGAGTTGTGTGCGAGTGGACTCAGAGTTGTTGAACTCGACGAGTCTCGGGGTGACTCGGCGAGTTAGGTCGCGGATTGAAGGAAATTTCTGAGTATGGGGACTCAGCGAGTCATCGGGTTGACTCGGCGAGTAGAGTCAGTCAGGGGTTGACTTTGACCTTGTCTTTGACCAAGGGTTGACCAGTGGTTTCCAGGGGCATTGTGGTAATTGTTGATTATTGTTTTGAGTTCAGTGCATTGCTGGTTGTCCAGTGGTGGAGATCGTATCAGTGATCGGAGCAGCTTGGGTTATCTGTTCAGTCGGCAGTTTCGAGGTGAGTTATCCTCACTATATCAACAGGGTCTAAGGCACCAAGGCCGGCCCTTATCGGATTGAGATCCGGGTAGTTGTTTTTACGTTACTGCTTTGATATGTTTGCATCCTGTGAGTTAGGATGGTATATGTTAGAGACCTGATTGAGATCGGTATCCTGAGAGTTAGGGAGATGCTATATTAGTGACCTGTTAGGTCGGTATCCTGGTTAGGATGGTGGTATGTTATGTGATCTATTTGATCTGCTTGTTGACTGTGAATTGCTATATGATTGTATGTATATGTGCACATGGTTGTTTGGACTGGAGTTGGGTTGAGGCGGGTCCTGCTGTGTGCTGTAGGCCAAGATACCCAGGGCGGACCGGTTGTCCCGAAGGCCCAGCGAGCGGTCCGAATAGGCTGTAGGCCCCGAAAGGGCGGACCAGACGTGCCGAAGGCTCGGAGAGTGGACCAGATGGACTGAAGGCCCGGTGCGGGCGGACCAGTCATACTGTAGACTCAGAGAGTGGACCAGGTGGATTGAAGGCCCGGGAGCGGGCGGACCAATCACACTGCAGAATCGATGTACGTGGATAGGCTCGGAGGGTGGACCAGGTGGACTGTAGGCCGGTGCGGCGGACCAGTCACACAGTAGACCCGAAGTGCATGGCTGTTCTGTGATCGGATATGTTATGGCATGTTATGCGTGTATGGTATTAGTGGTTGGTATTTTGGGGATATCTTACTAAGCTTTCGGGCTTACAGTTGTGGTTTCATGTTTTTCAGGTTCTTCAGGAGATTGTGGCAAGGCGAAGGCGTCATCGTACCGCTGCTCATGATTTTTTAGTGATGTGATTCTGGGAATATGTTAAATGATTTGTATTGAAAACCTTTTTGTAAAGATTTTAATGAAATCGAGCTGTTTTGAAAAATTTAAAATTGGTTGTATTTTTCGGTCGTTACATGATCATATGGAAACAGAAGATGATGTGATAGCTGTTTCTGATCATGAAGAAGACATAGTTCCTCCCATCGCAATCGTGGCTGAGGAACATGATTATTTAATGTCTGTGCAAGTTCAAAGTGACTATAGTAAGTGTGAAGATGCTGATAATGAGGTTTTTGGAATTGATAATGATTCTTTTGGTGGCGATATGTCGGGTTTAAATGAAGATATCAACTTTGCGTTTGAAAACGAGTACTCTACCACAAGTGAGGACCTCAACTCTTTCTTTAACGATTTCGATGATGTTGTTCAACATACAACAGAGAAAGGGAGAGATGATGTTCAAAAAGCTACGCCTCCTTCAAATGATCAGACAACCGACCCTTTAAATCTTATGGATTCGACTTCAAGGCTTCCTCCCCTTAATGTTAAAATTCCAACATCATTGGCGTCTGAGAGTGATCTGATAATGACACAAGCCTCCCAGCCTCCTTTGAAAAGAAGAAGAGCTGATCCTAGGCCGGGAGTGCTTATACGGGAATAGACTCCGCCAACACAGCCTGCAACAACAGCCGCTACACCTTCAAAACCAACCCGAGAAGAACCAAGTGGTGTTCGGTCTTCATTTGAAGCTGGGAGCTCTTTAGCTCCTAGGGGTTCCTCACCTGCAAGGCCTGCGCATGACGTTGCCTCTGTGAGGCTCGCCAGGTTCTTGGCAGAATATGAATAAGACCTTCCTGCTCGCGAAAAAGGTATATCTATTAGGGAAGGCATATCAAAGGGAGCGGACCCGTCGGCTCTAGAGCTAAGGGAGGAGATCACTATCCTTAAACATAAAATCATTGAAAAGGATCTTCAGATTGAGAATCTCGATACTCGAGTCTCCAAGCTTGAAGCTGAAAACTCTCAGAAGAATGATAAGATCTCCGACCTTCAGCTAGAAAACATTCAGAAAGTTAAATAGATCTCTGACCTCCAGCTTAATCTTGGTGCTCTGCTAGCTGGATATTTTGATTTGAAGAATAGGCTTATTGCTGAATTCGGTGATAAATTTCAGGCCATAGTTGAATGCGCAAGTGCAGCCCAGAGTTCTGAACTTGCCCCAGTCAATACATCAACTCTTGATCAACCTAATGACAATGCACCAGTCAGAACCACTTCGATTGTTGACCGCTTTGAAAGAGAACCTGAGCAAGCTCCACCTAGAATTACAATCAAGAGAGGTAGGAGGAAGGTCACATCATAGAAAAGAGGAGGTTTTCCCTTCATGAAGAATTATGATCAAAATCTTTGTGGAGACTAGCCTCAACTGACCGTGACCGAGCTGAATACAAAAAAGGTTCCAGCACAAATTTGGCGACCGGTCACGAATTCGAATGTGGGGATTTCATGACAAAATTAATTGCTAGCCGGTGAAAAGAAAAAGCAGCACTGTGGAATACTACATGCATCATAATGATTTTTCTTCTCTCACCAAGGTGGATCTTTCTGAACTTTCTACAACTCCTTTCTACAATCCCTCCAATGATCCTCGTGCGATTGATTTCAAAATTTTCTTGGAAAACCAAGTGAGGAGAGGATTCGATGGGATGAAGACCACTGAGTCATTCTTGACGATAACTAAAGGAGTGTATGACCAGATCACCAACAAGTCTATTAGAAACGTTATGTGGCCTCCAACAAAGCAATTGACAAGGATTCCCATCATCAAGAACTTCTATGATGGTTCATTGCGTGACATGCTTTATTGGGTATACGATGAAGCCACGACCTCTACAGTTATTAAGTTCAGAGATGGTGTCTTTCATCTGGTCGATAAGAAGGACTTGTTCCAATTTGGTGAGAAGGACATTCATACCCTAGCCGCTCATCAAATTATATGTGATCATGAGGTTCTAGAACCTTCTACCAAGGAGTTCACAGACATGATTGCTAATATCATTGACAAAGGCATGTGGCTAGTTGCTATGGGGAGATCGGATGTGCTGGTGGTTGAAAAGGACTGAGCTCATGCTAGCTACAAACCAAGGGGGAGATTGATAGGTCATAATTTAGTGGTTTGGGCTAGGCAAACATATGTAGAGTTCTTAATAGAATCTTGGTCATGTATTATACATTTTGGTGTAGTTTGCGGTTGTGTTGGTGTTCACGGTTGTGAACGGATTTACGGTCGTGAACGTATGTTCGGCCGTGAACCCTGTTCACGGCTAGTCTATCCCTATAAATAGTGTCAGAGTCTGACAGAGTAGGGTGACATATCAGAGGTATTTACGGTCATTGTGTGTATTCTCAATTTGTACCAGGCGTTTCTTTTAATAGACGTGTGCATTGCTTGATAATCTTCTTCTTCTTCTTCTTCTTCGATCTTGATATTGTTTTGTTTTGATCACTGGTTTGGATCATTGGATTGGGACTCTACAATAACATATTTTTTTGGTAGATTAATTGTTTATATATTTTTTAGACAACAACATTTTGACTTGTTAATGAGTTATAAGTATGATAACCAATGTTTATTTGGCATTTTCTTAGGATTTATGGTTCTTTTTTAAAGGTCTTTTAACTTTTAAACACACATCTAGTTAAGCTTAAAACATTTATTTTAGAAAACATGAAATCTCCGATAAATCTCAATATTTTGGTTCGGTTTACGGTTTAATCATAACTTAAACTTTTAAAAAAATGATGATAGATTATCGGTTGAAACTTCAGAATAACTCTTTTTGGCCGGTTTTGCAGATTTAGCCAATATCCTGTCTTTTTCGTTAATTTGGTCAAAATATTGAGATTTTTCTAAGGATTACGTTATTTTTTTACCAATAACCAAAATATTATGATTTTCTTGAAGATTAACCTTCAACTAATACACATTATTATTAACAAATCATTTATAAGCATAACACATTTTTTTTATTATAAACAAAATAAATAAAGTTGTTGCTAATTTTTAGGAATGAAAATGTGGACCAAGTAACCCTCCCCCAATATTGTTTGTTGACAACTACAAGTACATACCTTTTATGTATCGTTATAGATGTCATGGTGAGATGCACTATGTGGGTGTTCATTTGATGTTGATTTTCCTCTTATGTTCTTTAACTTAACTATCACATAACATCCATACATTACCTAATAACAACCATCAGATAATACACATCCACTAAAGATGAAATGTCAACCTTGAATGACAGTTTAAATGCAAATGAGTAAAGAGTGATTATCTATTTAAATTGTCATTCAAAGTTTATTTTTCACTCTTGATGGATATGTGTTAGTTGATGGTTGTTACCAGGAATATCCGTAAGATGAACACCAACATGAAAGGAATATCCATATAATCTCTCACCATAACACTCATAATGATGCATAAGAAGAATATAGAGAGTTTGAAGTTGTTAGGAAACAATTTTAGGCTAGGCTACTTAGTCTACATTTCTCTTTCTAGAAAATATCAACAATCACATTTTTTGTTTATAATAATAAAGTGTGTTATGTTTATAAATGATTTGTTAATAATAATATACATTAGTTCAAGGATAATCTTCAGAAAAATCTCAATATTTTGGTTATTGCTTAAAATAACGAATCTTCAAAAAAGTGCTAATATTTTAAACAAATTAATGAAAAAAGACAGGATAAACCAACAAAAAATGGTTATTCTGAAGCTTTAGCCGGCAATTTGTTTTTTTTTTATTAAAAAATAATAATAATTTATGATTAAACCATAAAGTGACTCAAAATATTATGATCTTATCGGGTAGAAAATATTATGATTTTAAGATCATGAGGGTAATACTCGACTGTGATTGAGTTCTAATAATATTTAGTTTTACAAAAAGATATTGTATCAAATAAATTTTGATTAATGAAATTAATTTTTTTTTTTGGTTGATTGTATTATTTTCCAACGTTTTATTAAAACTTTAGAAGAACATTATGAACTACTAGAATAACATGAAAAAAATTTGTATATGAATTTAATAATTATAATCAATACCACCATAAGTTTGGAGATCTTATGGGATCTTTTCACTATATTTCTACATTATCCCCAAGGTTAAAAAGGTAATAATTAAGAAAGATATATTGTCTCTACCCTTTAAATATATTCATTCATATTATAATATTAATTTTATTTAAAAAGTCAAAAACATAATCAATGATTTGATACGATGCTTTTGTAAACAATTTACAATTTATTTGTCGCATTTCATACTAATAAAAATGACATTGGATTTCATGTTAAGTTCTTTCCATTTATTTATTATAAATTGTTTTTTTTTTTAACTACAGTAGTATTCAAATATTTATAATGACGGAGTTTGAACTTTTGATTTGAGGCCAAAAAAATAATTTTGGCTTAATATATATAAAATTTAATATGTATGGACTACTTCTAGCCAAACAATCAATAGGGTAGGGGGTAGGGGGTAGGGGGGGAGGTAGGGAGGGAGATTACAAAGAAATTTTGATTTAGACACAGATTAACCAATTCAAACATTTAACTTAAAAACAGTAAATGTCATTCATTTGTTTGGAGCCACAATGTTATGAGAGTCGAACAAGTGATCCACCTGAAAGTAATAAATCAAACAAAAACCATGCAATCGGGCTTTAGACCAAGAGTTCTTAGGCAATCCAACTTAAATGCCTACGACTATTTCAAGCATTGCCCTAACCAGCCATGACACCTAACAATATCATATAGCCCACAAGTAAGATCCTACCGGTCTAGCATACTATGACACTAAATGTCCTAGACTGCTCATCCAAAAATAGCATATAATCAACAGACAAGACCTTACCGGTCTAGCATACCAAGACACCAAGTTTCCTAAATTACACATGCATAACAAGGAGTTATCCTAGTTAACTAACATACTTTTACTGTGACAGTACCTCTATCCTACCATGCAAATGATATACAATAGGATACGTGTCATAGTGGGAAATTCTCCTGAGTACAACCAAAATTCCACATGCCTCAAATGTGAGTCAACACTGGCGAAACCACAAACACGTACAATCTATTAACAATCGGAGTCTAATCCTTAGTCCAAAACTCAAATCTATGACATCCCCAATTTCACGGCGTAAAAAAGATCTTTTCCTTATGCTTATTTTAAACAGAGTATACTTTATAAATGCAAAATTTTGTCCCATAATAAATATGTGAGATAAATGCATTTCCGAAGAAACATTTTTCATTTGATTTTTAAAACATGGTATGTCATAATTGATACAAGAAAAATAAACGTAATCATAGTCATTACAAGCCTTACAACAACTGAGTATACTATTGGCCTAAACTCCTAGAATCTCTCAGAATATTCAAACACCACTATTCATGAACCTTCGTACCGCTATATATGATACAAAGAAGCAGAATGGGCCAGGCGGGCGTGGGAGCCTGGTGAGCACATATGGTTTTCAACCCACAATAATATAATTATATTTTTTCAAACCAAACAATTAAATCAGTTACCCATTCCCATTATTCTCACTCTTTGATCCTATAATAATGATGTCGAGGGACCTACCCTAAAGGATAATTGTAAGCAACGAATGAAGAATACTACTTCGGGGATTCCATAGAAATATATGTCATTAGGGTAACCATGAGGGGATAGAGTGCCCAAATAAACATTCTTTTCCTTTCCCTAAAAATCACGATCATTAACACCTAAAGGTGGCGAGGCTGCTAGTGTTCCACAAGACTATCTAAAATAGTCTGTGGTCGTCATTTAGACTCTGTTAGACAACTAGTCACTATTTTATTTTCCCATAACCCTTTACTACTCGATATAGTTCGAATATGACAAAATAAACATACCAGTAAAATCATATCATATTATTGCAACTAGCACAGTCAACAAGAACACATATATTCTAAATACTTCATTTCTGTGTGTAAGATGAAGGTGACTATACATTCACTTATTAAGGTGGATGATTGGTGATATGGGCAGCGCTTCACTATCACCTAAACTTTTCCATTTTAAAAGACCTAGGTGCAGACATCACTAAGTATTTTTCTTATATTTCTTGGGGTTGTTGAAGTTTTTTCATTAGAATGTCGTCACGTGTCACAATCTCGGTGGGCCTCGTGGCACCTGCTGTCGGTGCACGTAAATTTTTAATAGTTTTCAAACATTCGTATCTTTCTCATATTATCTCCGTTTTCGACGTTCTTTATATCTACACATAGCTATCGATGAGTACTACAACTTTAGTTTAGACTCTATTGACTAATTCACACTTTATTTTAAAGTTATGTTTTTATAGACTTAGGCTGTTAATGTCCATATAAAAATCATAACTTTTTCATACAAATTCCATTCTCAAATGTCATTATATTGACATAATCCTATTCACGAGATATTCAACTCTCGTTTAAATGTTTTGGATAAAAATCAACCAATTAAAATTTCGATTTATGTATTCGCACTGCTGTGTTGAAACTTCAAAAAATCATAACCTCCTCCTATGAAGTCAGATTTGTGCATTTTCTGTATGCACACTCTCGTTTTTATGATTATGAAGACATTTGTTTATATTACTTAGGTTAATAAGAAACCTATCTCTGATTAAGTATTTACGACGCACTCTACCGTATAGGTTTGAATGTAAACTTCAACGAATAATAACTTCTTCATACGAAGTCAGATTCAAGCGTTCTTTATATTCCCGAGATCATCATCGCGACTACTTAAACTTTCATCAAGGCTATTTATCCTAATTACTATTATATTTTTAGACTATATTTTATCCTTATTTATTAATTTATTATATAAACATTATATACACACAAATCACATATATCTAAATAAGTGTTTTTCATTTATTCATAAAAAGTTTCAATCGAAGACTGGTGTAATTACATCTTTTACAACTAATGTGTAACATCCCAAAATCATGAACAAAATTTTCTTTTTTTAATGCCATTCTAAAATCCATAAGTTATATAAAAATAGTGTTTCTCAAAACCATAAACATGAATCAGAGTATCCCAAAATGATAAATCATATAAAGGTCCAGGTTGATGTGCACAATCACACATTCGTCTTCCACCTATGCTATGATGTGCCTGAAGCCATAAAATCAAACTATAATCCAAATCTTAGCGAGTTTCCCGAAAATACCACCACACGAACATAAAATAGCATGCATACTGGGTCCACAACTATGAGACTGGATTACCCCTAAGCCCACAACATAAGCTTGGATTGCCCTCCTAGACCACAACTTATGTATGGATTGCTCCCGAACCCACAACATAACTCTGGTTTGCCTTCCCACCCCTAAACTTTTTTCCGGATTGTGGCTAGGTTTATTGGCTTCTGCACAGAGCAATATTTCCTCAACCTACCCGCACAATGTCGACATATGCAACAGATAAACATATAACCAACAAACAGATAATCATGCAAATCTAACAGATCACTATAGCATAGCTACAACCTATATACCAAGACACATAACCTAGTGGTACAAAATTGGTGCCTTTGAGCCAAAAGTATAGTGAGGAAGAGTCACCTCACAGTCTGAAAGATAGTTGAATTGAAAGCTGCTCGAAAATACCAATTCTATAGGTCATCTATATAATAAATAGGGATTGAGGATCAATATACTACTCAAAACACTCTATTTGACCTAAATTCAAACATGGTCAACATTCAAACTCAATGGTCAATTCTCAATGGTCAAAATCCATACTCAAAAGTCACCTAGCCACTCTTCACGTTGTGACCATCTATTGTGTGATATCCCCAAATTTAGGGTACACGTCGTGCATTTTAAGGTGATGTCTCCCCATACATTTTGTGCCACATTTTAGGATCTCCATTGTGCGTGTTTTCACTTTCTGGAGGAGTTCGTCACGCACCTGGCGCGCGATGCGCACTTGGCACACGACGCAAAATGTAGATCTTTTAAATTCCATAACTTCTTCATACAGACTCGGTTTTTAATGTTCTCGTTTTCCATGTGTAGCTCTCAACGAGTACTACAACTTTCCTTTAGGTTCCATCGATTAATTCGGACTTTATGTTTAGCCCTTATTTGTATATGATTTAATGACTTTGCAAAAATCATAACTCTGTCGTACGGACTCTGATTTTGGTGTTCTTTTTACCAAAATTTCTATCTTAAAGAGTACTACGACTTTCATTTTGGTGAATTTACCCAAAATTCAACCATTCTCTTCGCACCTTTTGACGTTAGTAATTTAAAATTATGCAGTTGATTTTTATATCTTATAAAATTCATATATCCTTCATATGAACTCGGATTTCTACGAAATTTATATTTTTTGGATCACGTCGATGTATACTTTCTAAATATTATATATATATATATATGTGTGTGTGTGTGTGTGTGTTTTGACATACTTATTTTTATGATTTACTGACGATTTCGTTGATATTTTCCTATTTTTCATAATACGAAACTTATATTATATATTCAATACCTAGCCCAACTTGGTGGGCGTTACATATTGCTCACGTCGTGACCTAATAAGATGAAATAAACAACAATCATCATTCTTACGTCGTGACATCCAAGTGCTCACGACGTGAGAAGCGCTATGGACAGATTTGATGAAAAAAGCTCTTAATCCCTTCAAATATGCAACCAATACCTCGAGGACATCTTTTCTATCTCAAAACCTCATAAAATTGTGGCTTTTTGGACATGTATGTCCAATGTTGCCCCATACACAAACTCGGGCATAAAAGAAAAAAATGACATTAGAAGCTCATGCAAGAGTCTCAAAACCCAACCATACTTCAAATCTCAAATGTATTTCATCAAAGGGACATTGGATGCACTCAGTTACAAAAACATAAAAAAATCAACATTAATACACATAGTTCTTTAATTGAGAAAACATAATAAAATAAACAACTCTCAGTACCAAATATCAATTAATCAAACAAACTGTGGGTTCATAAATAACAAATAATTATAAAGTTTTTAATCCCAAATCTTGAAAAGAGCATACAGGAGATCAAAAGCTGACTAATTATAGACAACAAAGTAAATAGACTGATAACATAATGATTTCTTCTCTCGATCTTCATATTCTTGCATCTATATCACCTTATCGGATGGTATAACCTTCTCGACCCTCAAAACAGTCTCCTTGAGATGTTTCCTTATATTCTTATTTTCTACTGTTACATTGCAATGGACGAATTTGGGGTTCTATTTGTATTTTTTCAGAACTGACTGATTTCTTGGCGACATTTTAAATCTCGAAGTGAAATAATAAATCTGAAAAAATATCTTCAGAAACTTCATAATCTTTTCCATGCATAACTCCAGCTTTATTGGTCCTACTTTGAGGCCGATTTTGGACATGATACAACTGGATTTAGCGAAAAGTCCTATCACATCCCGCTAAAGGTGAAACATGGGGCACAACAATATAAAGGGTCTCATTACAAACTTTAAAAGACAACACCAACCATAGTATTCAAAAACATTTAGATTTACAATAAATTTTGAGCAACTTTTAAAGAAGTTACAATACATTGAAAAAATAACACATGCGTAATGCTTCTATAAGTCATGTGTACCTAGGTGCCGGTAAGCTACCGAAATAGTTGGTGAGTTTACAAGTGTTTAACATAACATAGTTTTAAATAATGAAAATCCAAATACTGTAAAAAATTTCCATAAACAAAAGTTTGTATCTAAAATATGTAATAAAGTTCATTGTTAAAATGATGTAATAAACTTTGTTGTTAAAATGATTAATAAAGTCAGTATGTGGATAATGATCAAACCATGAGTTCACAACCCAAACCTTATGACCGAGGGGTATCCTATAGATATATATATATATATATATATATATATATATATATATATATATATATATGTTTATTTCTAACATAGATATTAAATGGTAAAATGCACTCCACGATACAGGCGAGTGAGGAGTTATCTACCTCCTAATAGCGTCACTCATAATGACCATCAACTCAAAGAGTTAATGAGTTATGCAAACTGTTTTAGGGAGTTAACCGCGATGAGGCATCATGAATCACAATAACATACACATACATAGTATTCCCATAAATAATTTGATACAAGTTGAAATAAGTACAACGAAAATAACTGAATACCCGACAAGCTTAATCAAACTAAAACATAAACACGTAAAAAAAGGGCTATGAATAGTCACCATGCTTCGCGATGATGCTAACGATGACTTGAACTAAGTTCCATACAACCTACTACCGACACTCTATGATAATGGCACACACTAGTGAGTCTCTAATCGAAATTCTAATACTAGTATACTTACTCCTAGATATAGAGAAATGCCAACATTGTTTTAAATTTAGGTTTTATATGAGTTCGAAATACTTTTCTATAAAATTCAGATTTCTGTATACCAATTTTCCTAACAATATTTTCAAGTGGAAATTCTCATTTTTGCAATGATAATTGTAATGTATTTTTAACATTTTAGGAGACGTTTTAAAAGTTAAATATTCAAAAACTCAGTCAAAAAAGTTCTAACAATTTCCAAACTTTAGATTTCAGATTTAACTATAATAATAAAAACTTGTAGATAAATTGTCATGAATTTGGATATGTCTAGATATTTATACACTACTTAATCCTTTGAATAAACATAAACTCATGGAAAAATAGTAACTAGTTATGATAAATCCTCAAACATTTTGTGTTACTGCCATATAGTGTCCAGAAGCCAAGAAAAATGTTAAAAGCTATTTTTGCATAGTAGAGCCTGATTTTATAATTTATCTGCATTTATCAAGAAAGTCAAGATATATACTAAATAGTAAATAAAATTCACCAAAAATTTTAATATCGGCTTAACTGTAATCAAGGATCTCCTATAAAATTTTCATGATTTTTAGATAAGTTTAACTATTTTTACTATATTTATTTCCTTAAATGAACATTAAATTGTGGAAAACTAGTAATAAGTGAAGGAAAACTATCATAATTTTTATTTTTGATCGTGATGTAAATAAAGATGTACTAGCAATTTTGCATGATTTTTAGATGAATTTAACTATTTTTCTCTTATTTAATCCCTTGAATAAACATTCATTTGTGGAAAAATAGTAAAAGGTTATGGAAAGTCTCTAATTTTTCTGTAAAGGTTATATAATGTCAAGAAGCTGCAAAAAATATTAGAAGTTGTTTTTACAATTCATATTCTGATTTTGTTATTTATTTGAGTTCAACATCAATAAAATCAAAATAATAGAAAACTGTAATAAAAGTTTATCAAACTTAACGCAAATTTTTTATTCAGAGTATAGGTCATCCCATAAAATTTCTATGATTTATTGACCTATTTAATTATTTATCTTGAATTTATGGCTCTAAAATACTCATTTTTGGACAAAAATAGGACAATAGTTTTAATATTTAAAACTTTACTGAAAACTTAGTAATACCATTTTCTTCTTGAAAAATATTCTATTTATAGCTTAATTGGTGATTAATAGTATATTAAATTCCCATGAAATATAAGACTACTAGCATATTAGTGTTTGGCTTGAAAATTGAGCTGAAGTTTGAGATTTTGAAGGATTTTAACATGTAAGGCATTCAAAATAACTTTTGAAGGATTTTTAGTGTTGATTTACTCTCTTTAACATGCAACATAAAAATAGTACTCCCAAGAAAAGAGATGTTGGAGCAACAATTTTGTAAAAATTATTAAAAATCGAAATCTTAATGATTTCCAGTGAGGCCATTTGGTTTAGAAAGTTAACTCGAATTACAATCTTTCAGAAAAAATCTTGATTTTTGGTTTAGAAATGAGTGAGATATGACAGTTTAAAGTCAACTATAGAAATCTAGCAGATTGCATGCATTCTAATTTAATGGAAAAATGAGCTTTCATCATTAATTTGAGTAAATCCTTTGAAATATTTTAAAGATATCATATTACATTCAATTAATGGTCATATTTCCATAAATCAAATAGATTTAAAATCACAAAATACATACATGCATTCATGTATAAAAATATTGTATCTCAAAAACTCTTAAAATGAGTTTGGTGTTCTTAACTTGAAAACCGATTTTTGTTTTAAGTTCGTGAACATGCAACTATGTTTTTCACATGCATGGTATTAAAACACATCCATGATGTTCTAAAAACCATTTTGACCAATTTTTTTTGAAGAAGATGAAGAAGTAGAAGTTGGTTTTTGAAGTAATATGCACATGCATGATTTAAATCATGATTTTAACATAGGTTTGATCATGGATTTTCACCATTTCTAACACATGCAACATGTGATGGTGGAAATCTACAAAAAATAAGATAGAATAAAAGATTCTAGCCATTGGAAGAGCATAGAATCTGAAAATGAGAAGAAATGAAAGATGTTTTGAAGCATGAGTCGTAAAATCATAAAATAGGGTTGTGTATTCATACCTTGACTACGATTTTTTATGAAGAAAAACACTTGAAGCTTCAAAATTTCATGTTCAAGGTCTATTATTGAAGGAGTTTTGAGATAAAAACTTGTTCTTGGAGGATGTAAATAGGTGGAGTGAAGAGTGAGTGCAAATGAGTAGTGTGTGCCTTTTGAGTGTGTGAGAGAGATATATAGGGAGAGAAAAATCCAAAATTGAGAGGGATAAAGAGAGGGGAGAGATGGTTTAAGAGGCACTGAAAGTTATATATCCAACTAATATGGCCTCTTAATCAATGTTATAAAAATCAGGCTTAAACTTTTATAAATTTCTAGGCTTAATTATATAAATTTCCAGGTTTATTTGTGTTGATTTTTAGTTACATATTCTTGTTTTTAGAAATAAGTCCAAAGATTCTTATATTCAGATTACTATTTTTGATAAATAATTTATATCATATTTCACATAATAAAATAAGAATTCATAAAATGATAATTTATGATTTGATGAATGTTTGAAGTATCATATCTTGGATCTCACTGAGATGAAACCTGGTGGCATTGTAGCTCTTCTAGATAAAGTTTGTATGTTTCCCAGATCAACACATGAAACATTTGCACAAAAGTTGTATCAAACATTTAAGAACCACCAACATTTCACCAAGCTGAAGTTGGCTCGTTCTAACTACACCATTTGTCATTATGTTGCAGATGTCACATATCAAACGAAGTTGTTTTCTTGATAAAAACAAAGATTATGTCATTGCTGAACATCAAGCACTCTTGAGTGCCTCAAGTTGTTCCTTCATTGCAAGTTTTTTTTTCCTATTTCATCTGATGAATCTTCCAAACCATCCAAGTTCTCTTAAATTGGTACGCAATTCAAGCAACAGCTAAAACAACTGCTTGAAATTTTGAGTTCAACAGAGCCTCATTACATACGTTGTGTAAGCCCAATAGGACTGGACAAAATTGAATCTTACATACAGTCCAAAGATCATAAAAATACATTGAAATAGGTTTTGAATGAAAATAACAAAGAGAAATTAAATACGATAGTATACAGAAGTTTGACTCTTTAAGCACTAAGTTGAGTTCAGAAAATAAACTTGATGTTGAAAATGTATCTGAATGCGATGATGATACTGATATGAGTGAAATCTATGTAGAGGATGAGGTTGATTGCTTAGAATTTGTTAAAAGAGAACTTGAACCTGCGAAAGTTCTAATTTCTGAAAATTCAGTTAAGTTTGCACGCATCTCTAAAAAAGATTTAAAGTTTTTGAAAGCAAAAGCAACTATTTTTCCATAGGTTCAAACTGTTCCTAACCAGGTTTTCACAACTAAGGGACTGGACAAAAATCAGACAGTTGAACTAATGTCCTTGGTAGAAAAAGACAATGTCGATGGATGCAACAAGTATTTTTGGTCTGCTCCCATTGACAATGCGTATGAAACCAAAGGTCTCTCAGAAATAACCTCTTGGAAAACAAAGTGCAGATATGTAGCAGAACCACTGAACAAAGTCAAATCAAGCTACGAAAAGGGGAGTCAATGTGGAACCAAGAATTTTCCAATTGATACATCATCCGCACAAACCGAAGCTCCCATTAAAAAGCCGAAGTATAGTGCTAATGTTCATAAATCCTCTGAGTAGTTTGCAGCTCAAAAACATCAAAGAAATGCGATACATAACAAAAATATGAAGGAAAGAAAGCATATTTGTAGATCTAAGAATCCTAACTCTTTTTATCAAGAAAATTCATCCAATCCAAATGTGAAGGTCTCTTCACATGCGAACCCTAGGAGTTTTTCACGAAGTTAGTCTCAGTCTCCATAGGTTTCAAAAGATAATTTTTTTCAAAAACATGCTTTTTCTGAACAAGCGAAACCTATGGATAAGTCAAAGTCTCACTTCTCTCCTAAAAAAAAGTGTTTCAAGTTTTGCCAAGATATCGTAAGATGTTAATGGTAATGGAAAGATAGTTTTGGAGCCTAAAATTCCATTTAAGAGGTTCAAGAAGAAAGTTGAGAAGAAAATTGTCAAGCAAAAATCTGAAATAAACAAAGTAACATATCCACAAAGGATAAGAACTTAAAAGATAATAGGATCACTGTCTTTCAAATTACAAAGAAAGATAGCACAACCTTGGTTAAAAGATATTATTTAGTTGATGTTGCTATTACTTTTCCTGTTTCTAAGAAAGCCTCACATGGACCTAAAAAACTTTGGGTTCCTAAATCTCTTTTGATTTTTGCACGTGATTCGTGACGAGCAGTTTGACTCCGAATGGTACATAGACAGTTGCTTCTCGCATCACATGACAAGAAGGGAGGAAGAATTGGAAGAATATAGAGCTTTGAACGATGGAGGGAAAGTAAAATACGACAACAACATCCTTGGAGAAATAAAAGGATACATAATGATAACGAATGGAGAATTTTCCATTCTCAAGTTAGCGTATGTGGAAGGCCTGCAACACAACCTAATCAGTTTTTCACAATTGGTTGTAGGCACATACTTGAAAGTGTCATTCGAAAATGAAGGATCGGTGATAATTGAGAAGAAATCGAAACGTGTGCTGTTAATGTCTAAGAGAAAAGGCGAGATGTATCCACTAAATCTGAACCCAATCAAAGGAAAGCCTGCGATCTGCCTACTTACGAAAGCTTCTTCTGATGATAGCTGGCTACGGCACCGAAGACTCTCGCATCTCAATTTCAAAAATATAAACAAGCTTGTTCTTGTTGATCATATGCGAGGCCTTCCTCTCTTGAAGTTTGATAAAGAACATCCTTGTGAAGCCTGTGAATTGGGGAACCAAATTAGGAAGATTCATCCAACAATTATGAATATGAAAGTCATAGAACCACTTGAACTCTTGCATATAGAGCTTTGTGGTCCTTCTACAATTGAAAGCATTGGTAGTAAGAAATATATTCTTGTAATTGTTGATGATTTCTCTAGATTTACTTTGGTTCATTTTCTTAAGCAGAAATATGAAGCCACTCCCAAGCTCTAGGATTTAAAAAAGCAGATCAAGAGACAACTGCGAAAGCTGGTTCGGAATATTCGTAGTGACAACGGTTTGAATTCAAAAACCAATCCTTTGAAGAATTTCTGACTGCGAAAGGAGTAACTCACAAATTTTTGGCTCCTTATACTCCTCCACAAAATGGGGTTGTTGAAAGAAGAAACCGATCTTTTTGCGAAGCTGCGAGAACCATGCTATCATTCACAAATTTGCCACTCTACTTCAAGGGCAAAAGCTATCAGCACAATTTGTTTCACGCAAAACCGATATTTCCTAAACAAAAGATTTTCTATTACCCCATATCAATTTCTTAATAATAGAAAACCAAATGTTAAGTTTTTCCATGTCTTTGGTTCCAGGTGCTTCATCTTTAACTCTAAGGAACAAAGGAACAAATTCGATACGAAAGCTGATGAAGGTATTTTCGTGGGGTGTTCTTTAATGTCGAAGGCATATAGGATTCTAAGCAAAAGATCAAAGAGAATCGAAGAGACCTACTATGCCACCTTTGATGTCACTTATCTTAAGAACCATCAAAAGTCTGACTCGCAATCAAAGGAAATATTTCCTATGAAAAATCTGATGACAATTCCTCTTTCTAGCCTTTATGAGGAGTTCAAGAACTTATTCGACGATCCAGAAAACGCAATCTCCTCAGAATCCAAATAAGCAAACAACAAGGAAGATGAACTGAAGAAAATCATTGATGACACTGTGAAAGATATGGAACGCGAACACCCCACTCCGAAAGATTCTAAAATACCGTCTCCATCAAAAGATGTGACTGCTACACCATAGGTGGTGGGTTCTACTTCAACGTCCACACCTAGTACACATCTTCTAGGGGAGCATACATCTCCTTAAGTAACTCAAGACCCACCATTCCAAGGGGACGATTCAACTTCGAATGCAGAAGAACATCCATCATTCGAGGCGGAGAATGAAAATACGAATGATGATTCGAATATGCAATCAGAATTTGATTATGTAAATGTTGAAGTAGATCCAACATATGATCCAAGTTACCCTCCTTTGACCAAATAGACCATAGATCATCCGAAAACACAAGTAATAGGAGAATAGTCTCAATGAGTTCTTACGAGAGCACAACTAAAGGCGAAGCAGACTACATTATTCTCTAAAGTGAAGTATTGCATGTTCAATTCGTTCATCTCCAAAATTGAACCTAAAAATGTTCAAATTGCTCTTGATCATTATGATTGGGTGCGAGCAATGTAGGAGGAGCTCAATGAGTTCGAACAAAACAAGGTCTGGAGACTGATTCCTACCTTGAAGGATGCATCTGTCATAGGTCTAAAATAGGTATTTCGTAACAAGCTGGAAAAAGAGGGAAATGTAATGTGAAACAAGGCGCGACTAGTCGTTTAGGGGTAGTTCCAAGAAGAAGGTATAGATTACAAGGAAACCTTCACACCAGTTGCAAGAATGGAATCAGTTCGCATTTTCTTGACATACGCTGCACACAAGAACTTTGAAGTATATCACATGGACGTTAAGTGTGCCTTTCTGAACGGGAAACTGGAAGAAACAGTGTATGTGGAACTACAACCAAGGTTCATAAATGAAAAATATCGCAATCACTGTTACATTCTTGACAAAGCAGTTTATGGTCTAAAGCAAGCTCCAAGAGTCTGTTACAAAACTCTTACTCACTTTTTAAAACAGGCTAAATTTAAACAAGGATGGTCGACCCAACCTTCTTTCACAAGAAATATGGTGACCAGTTGATGATCATCTAAATTTACATTGATGGCATCATCTTCAGATTAACTAACCATAACTTAACTACTGAGTTCCAAAAGTTAATGGAAACTAAGTTTGAGATGAGCTCCATGGGTCCGATCAACTCTTTCCTCTGTTTGAATATAAGATAGAGTCAAGAAGGTATCTTTATCAACTAGGAGGCTTACACGAGGACCTTACTTTCTAAGTTTGGAATGGTGGGTGATTTGAAGGTGAAGGTTTCAATGGCATTCAGAACGAAACTAACCGTCTCTGGACAAACCAGTTACTAATATGACACTCTACCGTCATATGATAGTTTCATTGATGTATCTAAGGACTAGTCGTCCATACATCATTTTTTTGTTTGCTATTGTGCCAGGTTTCAAGAGAATCCTTGCGAACCCTACATGACTGTTGTTAAGAACATATTAAGGTATATCAAAATAACATCCTTGATCGGGATATTGTACCCTTCAATTTTTTGATGGCAAACTCGTAAGTTGGCAAACTAGAAAGCAAGCTTGCATCTCCTTATCAAATGTTGAAGCAGAGTACATAGTCCTTGCCTCTTGTACTTTACAAGTTTTATGGATTCAAAGTCAGCTTCATGACTATGGCATCAATATGAAGCGAATCCCCTTATATTGCGATTCTGAAAGCGCCATTCACATATGTCGCAACCCAGTGCAACCTTCAAAGACCAAACAAATTGCACTGAGGTATCACTTCATCAAATATCATGTGGAAGATGGAAATGTCGAGATACAATTTGTTAGATCCGCTGATCAGCTTGCTGGCATCTTCATGAAGGCCTTGCTTGAACAAACCTTTAATTGTATTCTTCAAGTCTTAGGAAAGATAGATGTTGAATCTATTCCGAAACAACCTTTGCTCACATAAGGTTGTGATAGACCTGTGAATTGGTGCGAACGCTCGCAGTGACTCACAGTCCACTGTTCACACTGTGTATTAGTGCGAATGTTCGTAGTGACTCGCAGTCTACTATTCATTTGTGAGTTGGAACTTCATATAATTGAACAGATTTGAAAGTACATATCTTGGTGTCCCTAGAAGCATGATGCTGCATGTTGCCTAAAGCCTCAAAGACTCTTTGTTGATGCCTTAATGAATTAGTACTACCAATCGTTTCTTCCTAATTAGGCTGTTCATTCACATAAGTCATGAGCTACCTTGCTCTTCTCATATTGAGTTAAGAGTTAACAGCTTGGTCACTTTTGCATAGCAAAGGTACATTATTTCTTTGGAACCACCTCCACTAATTCTCCATTACTTTCACAATCATAAATGTAAACATTGAGACTCTCAGACATTTCCAAAGAGCATTATGGTTAAAAAAACATCTATGTTTATGATCTTAAACTCATTATCACCACGAACTGAGTGAAACCCAAAGTCCAACACGTACTTACGAATTAACGGTGATCAATTTACATGTTCTAGCTTATTCACCAAGGAATTAACGAATGACCACCTTCGTGGTTTGTACCCTGGAAACTCGTTTTCTTTTTGCATGATCTTAATGGAATGTTCTTGTCCCAAGATGTTTCTTCCCAATAGATCTAATTTTTATTTTTTCTTGAGATTTCTATTCTTATCCAAGTCACTTAAAATAATTCCAAAGCATACTTGTTCTTTTGACTACACTGGTCAGACAAGTACTTCATATGAACGTTCGAACTTATGTCGAGTTTTGGACCTAGTTGAAGAAGAAACCACCACTTTTGCCTTATTAAAATAAGTCTTTCATTGTGTCTCCACAAACATATGATCGTAATTCAACGGGACACCACGCAAGCCCTTCGAAGTCTGTCTTGACTGCGAAGGAATAGATCGTTGCCCGGGATCCATCTGCTTTATGTCTTCAATGACATCACTAGAATCCTTAAGAAAACTTGTTTTATTTCTTTATCTTTGGCACACTCTTGCACAAAGATCTTTATGATTTTTAAAATTCTGGTTCATTGTCCTGATGGTTACTTTCAGATGCGGAGTACTTAAAACGGTGATCAATTGCTAAAGTATGACACTGTGAAAGTCAGCAACTGAAGGACGATATTAAAGGGAGAAGATTTGATATAGGTGCATGAAATTTGAAACAATTCCTAACATCACGCCAGTAGTTACACCGCCTGACGCATGCCTGACACACGTCAGTCTGTTGTGATTTTTCACGGTATTGAAGCATCAAACATTAATTATCTCTCTCCTAGAATATGGTACAAAAGGTTTTTCACGATTCATTGTTCATTACCACTCTCAAAGAACTCAAAGTACTCCCGATGAGCATGAGCTAAAAAGAAAAAGGCTCATGAAGCTCAAATTGATGAATATAATCAGATTGTGAGAGATGCTGAAGAGAAAGTGAAGGCTAAATGGGAAGCTCAAGTCACACTGGAAAGCCAAAAGCTTTTATTGTTCGAATAGTGTCTAAGGCTGCAACTATATTTGGCAAGTATTTGACCCGGTTGAGCATGGTCCTTTTGGGTTGCCTTCACCATAGCAACTTGACAGGATGATTTATAATGAGAGAAGAAATATTGTTAATATATTATGAGAATAATATAAGGAATAATAATATTGTTATTTGATTAATATAATTCATAAACTAATTAGGAATTAATTTGGTGACTTAAAGAGATTAATTAAATAAAGGGGCATAAACTGTCAATTGTATGATAGTTGTATTTTGGGCTGTGATTCCTTATGAATAAGAGGGTGGACGATTTTAGGGTTTGGAAGAGCCTAGAAATAGTACAAAGGCTTATCACTAAGGATATTGGATTGCTTAGGGCCTAAGTTATCCAATTAGGGTCTTAATGGTGAAACCCTAGGAGGCTCACTAGTATATATAGACCCATGGAGTTGAGGAACCCTGCCTGATTTCTCACCCTCCTCTCTCTCTCTCTCTATTATCATCCTCTTGCTATTTGGTGTTTGTAAGCCATTAGAGGAGTGACAATTGTGACTCTAAGCTCCAAAGACAAGAAGATTCATGCAAGCAATTCAAGGTATTCCTTTAGATCTAATTTCATATGTTATGAATTGAATGTTTACACTAGATCTATCAATATAAGTCTTGGATACATTGCATGTTCAATTAGAGAAACCTAGATCCAAGCATTAGGGTTTGCATGTGCACATAGCAAAATTCTTATGGCTCAAACCCATCATTTATTTCCATTGTGGACTTTGGGGTGAATCATGAGCGAGGCTATAGACATTCCAAGACAATATTGGTTAGACTCTGTTACATCCTTTGATTTTGTTAACACACAGGATTCATAGCTTGATCTACCAAGCACTCCAAAAGCCTTCTAGTTTCATAGTGTCGTCAAAGTTACGAATGTCCCTCTGACTTATAGTAGTGCTGACCATTTGCTCTTCTCATTCTACTTGAAGCACATGAAGCCTCATTATGAAACTTGGAGTGCGAAGAAGATAACTATTGTGAAGGTTTCAGGTCCAATCGAAACTGATAGCTTTCCGAATGGTCGTTTTAAGGTTTCTAGAGGTTCTACGAGTCAGGTATACGAATTTACACTTTCCGATCTACCTTGTCTGAACCCGTACGATTGGATTCTGCTGTTCAAAAAGTTGCTCAATGATGAACAGAAGTATGAACCCGTTGTGTGTCATCTCAAACGAATGTTAATATCATACATTCAAAAGGTTGGCAAAATGGATGTTGAAATTGCAGCCGTTCTCTGAAAGAGGCCAATAGTTTTCCTCAAGGAAGCTCCAGAAGATTTTGACAAAATGAATTCGAGGAGGATACAAAAGAATGGATGGTGTATGGAATTTAAAATGAAAGAGAAAACAAATGTTGATTTCCATAAGTTTGCTTCTATCTTTGGTAAGTTGTTAGAACTCTTATCCTTCACTTTCTCAGAACTGTAACTACCCTACCAGTTTTAGTTCTTGTTATGACTGAAATTTTTCTTTGCAAACTTTCTTGGGTTGGACATGATCATAGCATACGCTTCCTTTGAGAGTTCACAATCAGAGAGATCAGAATTCGAAGCTTCTTCCTCTGTAACCTTATTGCCCTTCACAACTAGGGCTAACGATCACATCCCAAATACCCCTTTCCTTCCTTTGTCACTTCATCTTGGTGTGACCTGAGAATACCTACAAGCTTTTCCATAGATTGGTTTTTGAATTTCTCATGCGCTTTAACCATCGGCACCAAAACATTCCATTCAGATCTCAACCCGTTCGTGAACGTGACTTTCTGTTCTATCACTTCACGTCTATGTTTCATCAGCCTGCTTAGAAGATGATTGTAACAGTTGAAAGTTTGACCGAGACTCTTCTCTAGCTTCTGAATAAAGGCTCCAAACTCCGAAAGCAGGAGGGTTTGAGTGGAGTGCAGAAGATCAGCATCACCCGAGTAGAGTTTTTTGAGCCTATCCCAAATGGCTTTTGCTGTGTTACAGGAACTTACCAAAGTAAATGTATCGGGAGGCAAAGAAAACCTAATAATCCTCATTGCCTTCATGTTACTGAGTAGCTTTTCTTTCTCATCCTGTGGAATGTCTTTGACTTGAAGAAGAAGATTATTATAATCAACTTGAGTCTTTATTTCCCTCCTTATTCTAGTATGAAAGAAGGTTTGCACAGTCATGGCTTCCCATATCAAAGAGAATTGTCTTCAAGACTAAGGTCATAATATTCAAAATGTGGTGCTCACACTTCATAATCATTCGGAAAGAGTATAGGGATCCTTAGTGTAGATCTAACGCTGCTTGAGAGATTTATTGAGTTAACATGAGAATTGTTAGGCTAAATGTTGTAGATTTGATAAAAACCTGTAAGAACTAGATGTGTAAACCTAAAATTGAGTTTAGGGTAAAATAAAGATCAAGATTCAACATCTGTAATCGATGAATTCGAAGAAGATGGCAGGTTCCAGATCCTATTAAGGCGGAAACCCTAATAGATCTTTTAACAGAAGAGATGTGTATGGATTACATAGTCTCTTGCTCTGATACCAATTGATGAGAATAAAACTAGAATGATCGATTAGATCCAAACATGTAAAATAATCAAAACACATAATGAGAATCAACGTTGTGTCGAATGATTAATAGTCACAACCTTAGAAGAACTCTATGAAGAACTGCTATTGTAAAGGCTGTATAGGGTTTACAAAACTTAGACCCCTCCAAGATACGGTGCATGCATGCACCTTAAATAGTAAAACCCTAATAATAAATAACCGATGGATAGGCCAAATCCGGATAAAAAAACGGACTAAACTATAAATCCACAATGACACAACACTAAAGACCCAACACTTTCAAATTGTAATTAAATCATATTATGATTTAGTTAATTTGAGTTTGTTAAATACTTAAATTAGCTATGCACTTTATAATTTTCAATTAAGAAGTTAGGGTATTCTACTTACCCTTGAGATTTGATCTACCGAACATGATTTTGTGTTAAGATTTTAGAATAATTAGATTACTCAATATAAGATACTTGATATTTTTTTAGAAAGTTACATAGTTCAATTTAAACTATATTATTGGCATTCTACACAGTTAAGCGATTCACGTGAAATGTGAGAGTTAGGTATACTAGTCCTAGATTATAATTTGACTTAGGTTTCTACAAGACTCTAACCTAATTTCTACTACTAGGTCAAGTGCATGATGTGTCTACATGAATCATGGAAAGACATTCATATCATAGAATGACCTGAATTTTACAGTTGTTACAGTTAAAGTAGCTGTAAAATTTATGTATCAATGTCAATCTAAGTACACTATCATTCTTTTCTAAATGTTTCTAAGTTTCTATTAGGTTATAACTTAGCATCTAGTTACTAAGTCTAGAATGTGTCATGTCTACACATGCAACTAAGTTTATTCAAATCTAGAACTGACTCAAATTTTGATGGTTGTCACAAGGACCCCACATATAAGTCATAGGATTTTTTTTTTATTTTCCAAAACATATTTAAGCTCAATAATTGGAGTTACAAATAATCAGATATGGCCAAAGCACTACAGAGGGGTCCGTCATCCAATTTATAATTTAGCAAGTCTTTTTTTGCTCCAACTCTTCAATTTAGCTCCATTTTAGGCCATTTTCGCTTCTATTTCATGAACATGGAATTTTTACCTACAAAAATAAATATAAATGAATTAAGCACCTCTATAAAAATGCCACTAAAAGTAGCTAAAGTACCCTTATAATATGTATAATTTAGGATATATCAGACAACCCAAGAAATTTCGGTCATGATCTCTAGAATCAAATTCATTTCTATGAAGACCAGGATGGATCGACATGTAACTAAGCAAAGTGAAACCATCAAGATATTGTTCAAAAGAATAGAGAGATTGAGTGCAAAATCAAGAAGGTATATGGAAACTACACCAATGCTGCCTTCATTCTTATAACCCAGGATCCTGAACTTCAAAACCAAAGCATCTTTAGAACCCCTATCTTCTTAGATGGGATAACTTCTAGTTGGAGACTTCATATCAAGGCAAGAACCTATCTTATTAGATGGTCCAACTTCCAGAATGTGAGGTATTGTCTCCCAAAATCTTGGAGGGATATTTAGCATCATGTTTAGTACCCATGATCTAAGTGTAAGTTCAGTTATGGAAAAAGAACTCAGATAATAAAGAGACATGATCTTGAGTGTACCAAGCATCATTTAACCTATACCAGAAGTGCCACCTTCTATCCATAGGGTATCAAGATTTTCACCCCTTATTTGTTACATTAAAGTTACAAATAGGTTTGAGACGCCCAAGATGAAGATTTGTGATGGGACCATGGATCCTAAAGATCATGTTACCCAATACAAAGAATGCATGGAGATTTTTCTGATTCCTCCAACATCTTAAAGAGGCTTGTATATGAAAGGGTTTTGGTTTACCCTATATAGGATTTGCATTAAAGTGGCTCCTAAACATTTTTCCTTACTCTATTACTTCTTCCTTGCATGTCATTAAACTGTTCAATAATAATTTTTTCTTGTAGTCGAACTTTTGAAAAAACTAACAGGTGACATTTACAAAGTAACTCAAGGAAATGATGAATCTTTGAGAGATTACGTTAGTAGGATCTTGGGTTTGGGTACAAGGCAAGATAGCACAAGAAAAATCATAAAGCCTCGAGATGGAAAGACAAATCTAAGTGGTGTGCTTACCTTGAATATTTTGGACATATTAACGAAGATTGCTTCCCCCTCAGAAAAGAAATTAGTTACCTATTAAGCAAATCACACTTAAAGGAACTAATAGGAAGAAGGAAAGACAATATCAATAAAAAAAAAGTCCAAGATCCTGAAATCCTTCACTAAAGAATAGCATCATCGCCCTCAGAAGCCAAGGTAATTAACTTTGTCTCTGGTGGATCTGACATATTTGGAACCTCATACTGTACAACCAAAAGGTATGCAAAGAGTTCCAAGGTGGAAAATAAGACAAGCCAAGAAAGAATGATTTCTTGAAAAACAAAAAGGAGATATATTTCGACAGAAGTGACTGGGAAGATGTGCTAAACCCACACCATGAAGGTCTAGTCATACCAACATATGTGGCCAACCACTTTATTCGAAAAATATTGATAGTTGGTAGCAGTTTAGTCAACATCATTCTCCCCGTAACACTCAACATGATGAACATCCCAGACTCCAAAATAGTTTGAAGAGCTTCGGTCCTAGTGTGATTCAGTGGCGAGATCAATAGACACACACATGCAATTAACTATACTCAATGCTTTTGTGTTGTTGATTCTTTGTCTTGCTATAATACTATCTTAGGCTTGGATGCATGATATGAAAGTTATCCCCTCAAATTACCATGAATATGTGAAGATGTCAATACCATAAGGAGTGGTCAAGATTTATAGTGACCAACAGGAAAGTAAGAAAGGTTATACCAATTCTAAGAAAAATTTAGCCTTACCTAGGAAATCATAGAAATTAAAGAAAAAAACACAAGATGTTCTAGAAGCCAAAAAGAGTGAAGTTAAAGATGTATCACTAACTCCTAAGGATACTAACACCAAAGTGCTAATAGTTGTGGATCTTGACCAAGATCTTGAGAAATATCTTACCACTCTCTTTAAAAACAGGAAATCAAATCTTGCTTGTGAACATGATGTCACATCCCCGGCCGAGGTGGCGGAACATGGTGGGCTGTGTGACTAAGTTCATGGATCACATGTAAAATGAATATATATCACAAGTATAACAATAAACAAAATAGTATTTGTATTCCATCTTGATGTTTGAATACAAGGTTCTTACAGATAATAATAGTACGTGGATTGCATTAACAGATATATAGATAATACAATAGCTAATAAGCTAGGTCGCCTGTAATCCAATCCATCTTGAATGTCTATTTAGTGATTCCCTGAGAATACATGTAGTTTTAAAGGTCAACACAAGGTTGGTGAGATTTACAGGTTTTATGCTAAGAATAGTAATACTTTCAAAAAGTCTACAAAGTATTTTCCTTTTAAGTATAACCATACTTAAAATAGTGTTAGTAAAGAGTCATTGAATAATCTTTGAAAACCACAATGTATCTTTGCATAAGTAAATCCTTACTTAAAATAGAACCAAGCCCATGGTCAAAACTATTTTGTAGTGAGAGAGACCAAATCCATGATTTTTTTAGTAAGAGAGACCCTAAGTAAATCCATACATAAAAGAGTTTTGAAAGAAACCAATCCCATGGTTTGTAGCGTGTGTATGTGTGAGAGAAAGAGAAAGAGAGAGATAGAGAGAGAGTGAGAGCAAGAGAGAGAGAGAGAGATTCTAGTTAATGTGACTCCTATAACTGAGCTATGTTACTAAATGTACCCCTACAACGATTCATTGTATGTTGTAGTAATGCTATTAGACACTTATCACCCGCTTCGATTGATCAGTCGAGGTTGTAGCTAGCAACCTCATGTGGGGATGTCAACCATGTATAGATCTATACGTATGTATCTTACTTCGACGATTAATGGTTATGGCAGTGTGGGTATGCTAAGTTTTTCGACTTAGCTAATGAATATAGTCTCACTAAAAAGCTCATAACTATGGTATATGAATAACCCTCAGCCCTAACTTATAAGCGGATAAGTTACTATGATTAACGAATTATATAGAATTTATAAAAGTCGAGTATAACTGGTATGTATGTGTAATATAAGGTACTCGCTTTTATAAAGAGGTGTAGTTCGTATGAATTTAGTGTATGGAATGAAATCAGAGTATGAATTAAATCAACAACACAAAACATAAATATAATCTATTTGGCTCTTTATTGCTTCTGTATGAGTACACGAGATGAAAGAGTAAAGTGTTAAAAAGTTCACAAAAGTTACCCTATCTCCTATACATACCCATATTTATAGGAATTAACAGAAGCACACAAAAAATACATAGGGCCTAGACACTACGCATCGAACTCTAAAAATGCCCTTATTAAATACATACATTTGAATACAAAATACAGACTTCGAAAGTAAACATGACACAAGATACTTCTAATGGGTTTCGAGCACTCCAATAACCTTATGGTGCACATGCAACCCTAGATGCTTTGGATCTATTTTTTCTCTAATTATACATGCAAGTTGGTTTTCCAAAGCATACATCTTAACTAGCATACAATTTGACAATTGAACAACACAACTAGTTAGATAAATTATCTCTTAGTAGGAGTTGTAGTTCTTGGACTTCAAAAGATTTAACACCTAAAATGTGATGCCTCTAATGTGTCACAAACACCAAGTGAAAAATGAAGCTTGAGAGAATAAGTTATTTAGCAAAAAATCGGTTCTCACTCTCCAAGAATGTATGTGCCACCCAATTTAAGCTCTAGGGAGTTCCTTTTATAGTGTGACAAGTGCTAGGGTTACATCCATACAAAGCCTAATGCACCATGACCCTGCATATTACATAGGCTCCATGGGTTAAATCTCCATGGACTATCCATGTTGCTTTAGCCCATCCTAATTAACCATGGACCATTAGCCCACACTATAAGAATCATTGATTTACCAAATAAGTCCCCGTATATTTAATTAGTCTCTTTTGATCACTAAATTAATTCCAAATTAATTCTTGTTCAATACTACATAAATAATATGATTTCATATTAATATATTACACTTGTAATATATTAACAAATCATAAATAACCTTATTCTGAAAACTCCGTCCTATCAAATTGCATTGGTGAAGGCAACCCAAAAGGACCATTCTACTCTTGGGTCAAGTACATACCAATTATAGTTATGAGCTTAGACACCTAATCCAATAGTCTCCCACTTGGATAAGTCTAATAACTATAACTGCAAGTACGAATTAAAACTGACTAGCAATTGATGTGTGCATATTTAGTTATATATTTTGTGTAGAATCTTAATACTTTTTGGCTATTTTATTTCAATTTATTAACAAAAGGTACTTAATTATGTTTAAATTGTATTTCCAGCCTAAAAGATGTGCTCAGAAGCAAAAGAAAGCGGGAAATGCAATCGAAAGCCGGGGAATTGAAGAAAGAAGAAAAAAGTAAAAAACCTGAAGAACTCGGCGAGTTAGACACCTACTTGACAGGTAGGCACAAACATTCGCAACCCCATTGGGTGCCTTACCACGCACAGATTTTAAGTGAGCGACTCAGCGAGTCAGGCTATGGACTCGACGAGTCGCCCCTATTTTCAGAAAACTATATAAAGGGCATAAACTCACGAGACAAGGACTTTTTCTGAAACCCTTGGAGACTTAATTGCGATTGAGAGTGCTGCTGGAGCTCTGGAACTCGAGGATCAACCTTAGCATTCATTTTTGAGGAGATCAAGAGGCACAAATATATTCTCTTTTCTTAATCTAGTGTTTACGTCATGTTTGAATCATTAGGTTTAGGTTGTGAGATGTTTTCTACTATGAATATGAGCTAAAAACTTCTTGCTTCTCTTTAGGGTAGACAAATTTATAACTATGGTTTGAATATTATGGCTTCTATTGTTTAATTCGGTGAATTTTGTTTTGTTAAGCTTGTTAAAGATCCTCATGTGTTGCAAATAACTATTCTCTGTTAATTATCAAGTCTATTAAGTTGCATGAACATCTATTAATTGTTTGTCTCATATAATTTATGTGAAAACAATGTTATATACCTAGGAATAGTGAACATGAAACTAGGGGTTAACTAGAAAATAGATAAATCAATGTGTGAGCTTGTGTGACGAACAACCGTACAATAAGTTAATTGAATTAGTAATTTAATTAGCTAACTACATGTCTTACTTAACCCGAATCAATAAACTAGGAAACTCATTAATTTAGCCAATTGGGCACTATTTGAATTGATTTGTTTTCTAAGGATTACTAATAGTGAACATGAACCTAATCACATTAATCGGTAGCCAATGACAAATTAATCCACTGTACTTGCCATAAAATCAACCATAGGAATAAGTAAGTTGAACTTGAACAAAAGTCTCCTTAATTATTGAACTTAGTTGATTTTTATTTGTTTTAGTTGTTAATTGTTTCGTTTGAGTGTTAGTTAAGTGCTTAAGTTTCTAGTCTTGCAAAACTAGAGAAAACCTTTTTTCTTTTATTAATTGTTTTTTAGATAATTCTAGTAGTTAGTTTAATTACCGTTCCATGTGTTCGATACCCTGCTTGCTTAACTATACCACTAATTGACAGGTACACTGCCTTTTGTGTGTCTAAATTGTTTTTAAAAAGTAGGATTAAAACTAGTGCATTCAACACACATCAAGTTTTTGGCGTCGTTGCCGGGGAACGGTTCTAAAATAAATTTTAATTGCTTGTATTATCGATTCTTTGTGTGAGATATATCTTGCACAAAGTTACTATTTTAGTAAATTTGTTATTAGGTTTTAGTTTTAGTTCTTCTATTTTTAGGATTTTTGATCTAATTTTTTTTTTTGTTTTACCTTTGAACTCGTCAAGTCTAGTCACAACTACTCGATGGGTCCAAAGAAAAAAATTTCAGTTTCGTTTTTATTTATTTATTTCATTTTTGTTCTTTTTACGCGTGTTTCTTGTTTTCTTACAGGTAGTATATGACCCGAGGTTCAAATGCACCTTTGGTTCCTCCAATCGAAGACCCGGAATCTTCTCTTTGGAAGAACAAGGATAAAGCTGTTGAAGACACTAACCCGCCAAAGAAGTTACCTTTCAAGGACCTTAAATTAGTCTTTGGGAAGAAGAAAAGAAAGAACGTGAGTGAGTCTAGCAGTCAAAAGAGTGAGGAAAGCAAGCTTGAGAATTTTGAAGAAAATCCAATTCCAAAAGTAACCGAATACAAGTCTGAATACGAAGAAGAAAGCGAGAAAGAAGGCGAACCTGACAATACCATGGCGGACATTACCGACCTCTCGATGGAAGCATATAAAAAGAGAATTCGATATGACACCAGTCCAGGGCTTGTGCAACCCGCCATACCCGCCACTGCCACATTTGAACTTAAGGGGCACATCCTCTCTGCATTAAAGGAGATTCCTTTCACCGGAAAGGGTTATGAAGATGCTTGTAAGCATCTAGAGGAAGTTAACAACATCGCCGTCTACTTTAACATTCTAAATGTACCAAGAGAAACGGGTTTGTTGAGGATGCTCCCTGTCACTTTTAAAGGAGCTGCGAAGGATTGGTTGAAAGCACTACCACCGGGCGTGATTACTACATGGGCAAAAATGCATGAGGAATTTTTAGAACAATTTTGCCAACCATCTAAAGTTACTAAACTCAAAAAGTCCATTGCAAATTTTGAATAGGAAATGGGAGAGCCGCTATACGACGCATAGGAGCGCTACAAGGGTCTAATTAGGAATTTCCCACAAAATGACCTCAATGTGCAACAAGAATTGTCGATCTTTTATGATGGGTAAACGTCACCAGTAGGCAACTCCTTGACTCTCAATGCCCATTAACAAAGAAAAATCTGGCAGAAGTTAGGGAACATATTAAATAATTCTCTAAGCACTCTAGAGAATATCATAACCCAAGGAATGACTCAACTAGAGGGGTAGTGAATGTTATAACCGATGATATGGTAGCAGTGATGGAAAAATTAGAAAGCATGGATCGAAGAATGACTAAGATAGACCAATCCATCCATGTCATTAGAATGGGATGTGATAACTGTAGAGGGCCCCATCTTACTAACGATTGTGATCTTGATGAGAATGGGAACCGGAAAACCCAAGTGTGTTACTCAAGCAGTAATAGATATGATGATGATTGGCGAAAACCCAAGAAGGAATGGCTACCATATGATGAGTACAAGAAGGCGAAGGAAGAAAAGTATAAGCAAAAAGCAAGAGCTTTTTTTTTTATCAAAAGTAGGTGCATGTGCAAGAAAAGAAATTGGACTTTGAAGATATGCTTCAAAATTTGCAGCTGCATCCGAGAAAAGGCGCAACGATACCGATGCTGCAATAAAAGATCAACAAAACATGTTGAGAGATCAACAAATCATGATTAAAGAGCACCAAATTATGATGAAAGATCAACAAGCTCTACATAGGAATCAACAAGCCTCCATTCTCAACATTGAAAAAACAACTAGGCCAACTTGCACTACAAATAAACAGGAGACGACCGAGTGGACTTCCTAGTAATACCAAAAATAATCTGAAAGGCACAAATATAAAAATCATGACAACTAGAAGTGGGGAGATTATAACTCCTTTGGCCCCTATTTAGAAAGAAGATCCTAAATTGGTGCAAGAGGAAGAGGCAGAAAACCAAGATTTGAAAAATCCTGATACGACTCTCCGAGTAGGAGACATGGAGCCGACGAGTCCCGCACCTGAACAGAAAAATAAGCCTCCCATTAAACCATATCAACCTCTACTGCCATTTCCAGGATGAGCCAGAGAAGATAAGCACGATATTGATTATCAAAAGTTCCTGGAACACATAAAATCCCTTCAAATTAATACGCCCTTCATCGAGGCGGTTGCACAACCTAAGTATGCTAAATTCTTAAAGGGGCTTCTTACAAATAGAAAGAAGATGGAAGAAGTGAAGAAAATGTTCTCAATGAAAATTGTTCAACTGCCATGTTGAACAAATTACCTAAGAAGATTGATGACCTAGGTAGTTTGACCTTGCCTTGCCAATTTGGAAATTTATCAAATATCCATGCATTGGATGATTCGGGGGCAAGTGTTAACCTCATGCCATACTCATTCTTTAAGAAAGTGAACCTTCCGGAGCAAAGGGAAATTTGAATGGCAATTCACTTAGCAAATAAAACGATGACATTTCCAAGGGGAATATACGAAGACCTATTGGTGAAGGTTCATAAGTTTGTGTTCCCCGCGGACTTTATAGTACTAGACATGGAAGCCGATCCTCAAGTCCCCATCATTCTTGGAAGACATTTCCTAAATACCCCAAGTAAAATAGTAGACATGTGAGATTCTAAACTTACCCTTCAGGTGGGAGACAAATCAGTTAAATTTGGAGTTGATCAAGCCATGAAGTATGCAAGGTATAGTGATGATACGTTTTTCGGTTGATATGTTGGAAGAATTAATGGAAGAATAGGAAGAGGACAAACCAAGCAATTCTACCACTGCCTTTGACAATGATTTTGATGCTGAAAGAGACCTGATGGAGATAGAGAAAATGATAGAAGAAGTTGAATACAATGAATTAATCAGAGGTGCAGAAAGCCTGACTCACCGAGTCGCAGTCACTGACTCGATGAGTCCATGTGATAAATCACGATCAGACGGGACTTTTAGCCTAGACTCGACGTGTTCAGTGTTCAAAACACGAAATCAGAGCTGAAAACTCTACCTGATCATTTGGAGTATGTATTTCTTGAAGAATGTGAACAAAAACCTATAATTATAGCTTCTGACCTCACAAAATCTGAAAAAGAAGACTTAGTCTGAGTTTCAAAGAAGAGAAAGAATGCCATTGCATGGAAAATCACTGATATTAAAGGGATAACTCTTTTTTATTGGTCTCACAAGATGAACCTGGAAGAAGGAGCAAAGCCGGTAGTGGAACATCAAAGGCGGTTGAACCCGAACATGCAAGAAGTGATCCAGAAGGAGGTGGTCAAGCTTCTAGATGTGGGGATCATATATTCCATTTCCTATAGTCCATGGGTTAGTCATGTTCAAGTGGTACCTAAGAAACGAGGGATGACAGTAGTGACAAACAAGAAGAACGAGCTCATACCAACTCGAACAGTAACCGGTTGGTGAGTGTGCATCGATTACCGAAAGCTAAAAGATGCCACTTTTGAACACCACTTTCCCCTTCCTTTTATTGATCAAATGCTTGAGTGATTATCTAGTCATAGCTATTACTATTTCTTATATGGATTTTTAGGTTACTTCCAAATACCCATTGACCCAATTGACCAAGAAAACACGACTCTCACTTGCCCAAGTGGGACTTTTGCCTATCGATGGATGCCTTTTGGGTTATCCAATGCACCCACGACTTTTCAAATATGCATGAAGGAGATATTCCACGACATGGTGGAAAAGTTTATGGAAGTATTTATGTATGATTTTTCTGCTTTTGGCTCTTCCTTTCATAAGTATCTTACTAACCTTGACTTTATGCTTGCTTGGTGAAAGAGGGCATAGTCTTAGGTCATAAAGTATCCAAGGCGGGGATTGAGGTGGATCGGCAAAAATTGTTACTATTGCTAAATTACCCCCACCGACGAATGTTGTAACGCCCCGAGTCTCAAATGATAATTTTATGGCTTTAACTTTAATAACTACAAGGTCTACTTGACGAGTTGGATGCCTTGACTCGTCGAGTATAAGCGGTTTGGGCCACGTGTTTAAGTGACCTACTCACTGAGTCCAAGATAAGACTCGATGAGTAGGAGCTGGAGGATGAAACCCTAATTTCTAGAGTTTTACACCCTATTTAAAGGAACATTAGCCCCCTTTAGCCCCCTTATAGCATCTTGAGAGTCCACCAAACCCTAATATGTGTGTGCTCCATCCTTGTGTGTTTTAAGAATTGGAAAGTGGATCTTAGTGAGAAGAGCTTGGAGAGCAAGTGGCTAGAAGCAAGGAACATATAGGGATCTAATATCTACCTCATTTAGCATCTTTTGGAAGGTATCAAGTTGTTACCTTGACCTCATTTCCTTCTAGATCTCATTTGGTTAAAGATTAGGGATTTTCTAGGATATTAGGAAGCTATTCTTGGGTATGAGCTAAGATCAGAAGTTGTAACTTCAGATCTAAACTCTCTTCGTCTCTAAGTCCAATAAACTTTCAGCCTTAGCAAGTATGAACCTCTCTTTAAGTGTAAAACTCCATTGCAAGCTTGGTTTTGACATTATAAGACTTTAGAGCCTTGCATGCACGTAAAGTTTGCAACTTTGATAAACATGCTTTGGGAAGATGGATATCCGGTATGGAACCTTAAAATGGCTTAAAAAGCATCTGAATAGATAATGGACTGAAGAGAATCGACGATTTGCATGGCCAACTCGGCGAGTCTTATGAACATTGTCGTGCAAGGACTTCTGCATGGACTCGTCGAGTCAATGGGGGTGACTCGGCGAGTCAACTTGGGTTTTGACGACTTTTGGACACGCTTGAACTGGGAAAGTTGCATGAAAGTAGACGAGTCAGTGCGGGGATTTCACGACTACTCGAGTTCTGGAAGGACTCGACGAGTTAGTGACTGCACTCGACGAGTCAGGTCAACATTGACTGTTGACCTTGACCGTTGACTTTGACTTTGACCAAGGGTTGGATAATAGACTTCTAGGCATTTTGGGAAATTGGAAATTTATGAGTATAGTTATATGGTGAATATAGGTGGTGGAGTTTGTGGCAGTGATCCGAGAGTTTGAGCTTATCTTTCGAGTCGGCAGTTAAGAGGTGAGTTATCCTCACTATACTAAGGGGTCTAAGGCACCAAGGCTGGCTCATTGGGTATGATATCCTACCAGTTGGTTTTATGTTGAGTTATGAGTTAGTATTGCATGCTAGTTGCTATGCTAGCTAGGTAGATCTGTAGGACTACCTGCATTGTTATGTGATTATCTATATGCGCATTAGTTGTGTTATATATTCACATATTATGTGGGATGGGCTGAGATGATACTGCTCCGTGTGGTAACCAACAAACCCGGGAGCATTCCAGATACGAGATGAGGGAGACTCGTACTGTGGGATCGATGGCAATCTAAATGTGAGCTGTGGGCCTTGGAAGGCAATCCAGACTCACACTGTAGGCTTTTGGGCTTACATTTTGGGCTTACATTTTCAGTTTATTGTTTCAGGTACATCGGGGGATCGCAGCCAGCCTAAGGCATGATCATATAGCTCCTCGTGTTCTGTTTATGTTTCTGGGAAAAATCTGGTATTAAACATTTTGAAAACAAGTTGTAATGATTTAATGGTTTTGAAATGTTGTTAAACGTTCAAATTTGGCATGATTTTATGGGTGTTACAAGTTGGTATCAGAGCCTTGGTATGAGTGAATTGGAGGAATATTCGTATGAATCCAGGCTCAAACCAAGGAAGGATTTTCAAAATAATTTTAAAATGGTTTTCAAAATTAGAAAAGGAGGATGTAGGGTGTACGATCTGCCGGAGCCAGTAAGTAGACCCCAAAATACCATACGGTTATTTGATATTGTGATATGTTAGAACAACATGCTAGTACTAGGCTAGGGATCTTCAGGAATTGCATGATAGAATTTCCTGATTACATGATGCCTGGTAGCCTAGGGTTTTCCTTATATGAGATTGACATCATTATTATAGTTGCTTGTGCATGTAACACGACTATAACTAATTAAGATATTATAGCCTGAGAATGTTTGATTTGGCCTTATGTTCTATTCTTATTGATTAGGGGCTTATTGTAGGATCAGATATTCAAAAGAATATGGGGTCCAACATTATGTATGGCTAGAATACACTAGTGCTGCAGGGTTGTTGGGAGTTTCATGGATTAGTGAGTTGTGTGAGGCCGGTAGGTCGATGTGATATAGTTAGCTTTCCTCTAGGAGTGAGGGTTGAGCGACCGCCATGTGAACGTATATTGTTAGGGTGTTGTGATGATATTTGAGACAAATATGGGTAGGTGTGGAAGGTAGTATGGGCCCGTACTACTGAAAGCACAGGACCCATATGCGTAGCAAGGAAGTCACAACCCCTAGGGTTTAGTCGGGAGTTGGTTCCCCGTTATTTATATGGATTATCTAATACTTTTTGCTATGTTTTCAGAATGGTGGTAACAAGACACTTTGTGACTAGATCTGGGTCAGGATCAGGATCAGGAGACGGAGGCCAGGAGGGCCAGCAACACCTAAGACTATGGTGTAGATGGGGAAAGATAAGCTAGACGCCAGGATTCGAGAGATCATACATGATGAGGTTGCCACTTTGTTCTGGGCACAATTGCCAGAGATGTTTGGGTCTATTAAGACTGCAATGGTCGAGTATTTCGATGAGCGTTATGCAGTCCTTGCAGAGACAGTTGTCGCTGCAGCCATATCGGTTGTAACAGCGGCAGGGGGAGGAGGAGCCAGTTGGGACTTCCAGTATAGGGACTTCGATAACATGAAGCCCCCTATATTTGATGGGACTCAGGACCCCATCAAGGCTATGAGGTGGGTTTCTAATGTGGAGGGGTGTTTCTTTACTTGTTCGTGTCCTACTGACCAGAAGGTCAGGTGTGCCTTGAACGTGCTAAGATCCAGGGCCAAGGACTGGTGGAGATTGACGATAGGGCCCTACACTAGTGATCAGAGAGCTGCGATTACTAGGGAGTAGTTCAGGGATATGTCTTGCGCTCGTTACATCCCTCGGGTTGAGCGGGAACAATTGGCTTAGGAGTTTTGAGTTTAAGATAGGACGGGGAATCATTAACGGAGATCACCCGCATGTTCACAGAGAGGGAAATGTTCTGCCTAGAGTTTGCTTCCGAGCAGGCTCAGATGAGACGTTATCTGAGCATGCTCAAGAATGACATCCGACAGTTTGTGTCTACCCAATGATGTGATACTCTTTTGGATTTACAGGAGGCCGCGAGGCGGCGTGAGTTGGAGATTGAGCTGCAGGTGAGGGAGCAGTGGCAGGCCCCGACACAGTCGCAGTCGGCGCCGAAGCGGTCTAAGACCACTAATTTCAGGGTCGGGGGTCAGCAGAGCCGCACTTGTGGAAAGTGCGGAAAGGGTCATTATGGGGTTTGTCGAGCTGATAGTGGGTGCCAAAGGTGTGGTTAGGAGGGGAATTATGCGAAGGATTGTCGCCAGGCCGCCTCGGTTCCGAGTATGAGGTTATGTTATCACTGTGATCAGGTTGGCAACTTGAAGGCAACTATCCGTTCTTGCCGCTAAGCTAGCGCAGGATCTCGCCTTGGCTACATTGAGGATTTCGGATTGAAAGCCGGTTAAGGCAGACCCTCCGATGGCTTAGGGAAGTGTCTTGCAGCTTACGGCCGAGGAGGCCATGGCGGCGCCGGAAGTTGTTGTTGTTATGTTTCTATCTTCTATTCCTTTTATTATATATGTTTTATGCTTATTTGTTGTACCTGTGGTTAGGTACGTTCTTAGCGAACTCCTTGCCTGCATTGGTTTTATTTGACTCAGGGGCAAGTTGGTCGTTTGTATCTTAGACATTCTGTAGCGAGTTCAGTGTTCCAGTGGGCGATTTAGAGTGTCAGTTGCGAGTTTCCATCGCCAACGAACACGGGGTTTCTGCTTCTTCGGTCTACCGAGGATGTGAGTTGGAGATCTTTGGGGTGTCCTTCCTAATAGACTTGATTCCAATTCCCATGGGGGAGGTATACGTGATAGTGGGGATGGACTGGCTTAGTCGATCTGGTACCATGATTGATTGCAAGGGCCAGCGGGTGATAGTTCAGACCCCAAGTGGGGGAGAACTGATTATATACGGTGAGCGTACCATAGTGGGATCAGGGTTCTGTTCAGCTGCCAGGGCTCGGCAGTATATTCAACATGGGTATGCGGGGTATCTAGTGTATGTGGTGGATATGCGAGCCAGTGATCAGATTTCAGTTTCAGAGGTTCCAGTAGTTAGGGAGTTTACTGATGTGTTTAAGGAGGAGTTGCCAGGGATACCTCTGGAGAGGCAGGTCGAGTTTCAGATCGACCTACTTCCGGGTGTGGCCCCTATCGCCAAGGCGCCGTACCAGTTTGGCGTCACCAAAGATGCACGGGCTATCGTCATAGCTGTAGAAACTGTTGGGAAAGTAGTTCATTTGATCGAGCAGTTCCCCATGGGGGCACCAGTACTCTTCGTCAGGATAAAGGACAGTTCTCACTAGATGTGCATTGATTATACGGAGTTAATCAAGTTGACGGTGAAGAACCGTTATCCACTCCCGAGGATAAATGATCCCGTTGATCAGTTGCAGGGTACGTCTTTGTTTTCCAAGATAGATTTGAGGTATGGGTATCATCAGGTTCGGGTCAGAGAGGATGACCTGGAGAAGACCGTGTTTTGTACCCATTATGGACATTACGAGTTCGTGGTGATGCCGTTTGGGCTCACCAACGCACCAGCAATATTATGGACCTGATGAATCTTGTTTGTAGGCTGATGCTTGATCGCTCGGTTATCGTGTTAATAGATCATATCTTGGTGTATTCCAAGACCCGATAACAGCACGAGGGGCACCTCAGGGAGTTATTGAGAGTTCCGAGATGAGAACGGTCGTATGCCAAGTTCTCGAAGTGTGAGTTTTGGTTATGAGATGTCTAGTTCCTCAGACATCTCGTTAACCAGGACAGGATTTTGGTCGACCCGACCAAAATCAAGGCAGTCATGCAGTAGGAGGTGCCGAGATCTCCTTTAGACATCAGGTGTTTTTTGGGATTAGCAGCATACTATCAGAGATTCATATGATATTTCTCCAAGATTGCAGTACCCCTCACTCGTCTAATGAGGAAGGGGGTGGATTTCTAATGGGCCTTGAGCAATAGAGGGCGTTTGAGACCCTCCGACAACGTTTCTGAGAGACTCCAATTTTCACTCTCCCAGAGGGAGTTGAGGATTTTGTGGTGTTCTATGATGCATCCATCACACGTTTGGGGCGGTCCTCATGCAAATAGGATGAGTGATAGTCTACGCATCGCGACAGCTGAAGCCGCATGAGACGAGATACCCTACACATGATCTGGAGTTGGGGGTGGTGGTATTCGCTCTCAATATTTTGAGGCATTACCTATATAGGGTATGTTGTATCATATACACAGATCACTAGAGCTTGATACACATCATGGATCAGCCGAACCTGAACATGAGGTAGCGTAGGTGGTTGGATGTAGTCAAGGACTACGACTGCGAGATCCTTTACGACCCCGGTAAAGCGAATGTAGTGACGGATGCTTTGAGCTGCAAGTAAACTGGGTCTTCCACTCAGTGATATGTATGAGGATAGCGGTGGATTCTCCACTTGTGAGTTTGATCAGAGATGCTCAGGTCGAGGGCAAGCAACCAGAGAACTGGAAGCTGGAGAGAATCAGGGGTGAGAACACCTGGTTTGTGAAAGATAGTTGGGGATTAGCGACCCGATGCGGTCGGGTATGGGTTCCGATATCTGGTGGGGTCAGACTGCCAGTCATGGAGGAGGCTCACAATTCTCAATTCTCTATTCACTCGGGGGCGACCAAGATGTACAGAGACCTGAGTTTGAGTTACTGGTGGCCATGTATGAAGCGAGAGATCGCTTCGTATGTCGAGAGGTGCTTGACCTGTAGGATGGTCAAGGTCGAGCATTAGAGGCCGCATGGTATGTTGTAGCCCCTGGAGATTCCCATGTGGAAAAGGGAACAGATCACGATGGATTTCATTACTAACTGTCGAGGACGGCGAAGGGGTTTCATGCTATATGGGTCATCGTGGATCGATTGACCAAGAGTGCCCATTTCTTGGCTATACGGGAGAGTTCATTGGACGAGAAGTTAGCCGGCGTGTATGTTCGCGAGATCGTCGCTCGGCATGGGGTTTTAGTCTCCATTGCTTCTGACCGAGATGTTAGATTTACCTCCCGTTTCTGGTAGAAGTTCCACGAGGAACTGGGCATGCGGATGCATTTTTGCACAACATTTCATCCGCAGACCGACGGTCAGAGTGAGCGGACCATTTAGACCCTCGAGGATATATTAAGGGCGTGTGTCATTGACTTCGGTGGGAGCTGGGATTCCCACCTACCCCTTGAAGAGTTCGCTTACAACAACATCTATCATTCCAGCATTGGCGCCCCGCCTTTCAAGCTGTTGTATTGTCGGAGATGTTGCACCCCAATTTGTTGGGTTGAGGTCAGACATAGGGTGATGGGGCGGACGAAGGTAGTCTTGCAGACTACCGAGAAGATTCAGCAGATTAGGCAGCGGCTACAGTCCGCTCAGAGTCGATAGAAGAGTTACGTCGACAAACGCTGATCCGAGTTAGAGTTCCATGTCGGTGACATGGTACTCCTGAAGGTCTCGCCCTTGAAGGTTGTGATATGCTTCAGCAAGAGGGAGAAATTGGGTCCCCGATACATTGGGCTGTTCAGGATCATTGCCAGGATTAGTAAGGTGGCATACTGGTTAGAGCTATCGGAGGAGCTCAGTCGGATCCACAGCACCTTTCATGTCTTACAATTGCGGAAGTGCATTCTGGATGAGGAGACAGTAATATCATTGGGTGACATTCAGTTCTATGAGCGCCTAAACTATGTTGAGAGGCCCGTGGTATTTCTAGAGAGGAAGGTGAAGGTTCAATGGAACAAAGAGATACCTTTGGTAAAGGTACAGTGGGAGAACCGAAGAGGGTCCGAGTAGACGTGGGAGTCGGATGCAAAAATGCGGGAGCGCTATCCAGGGTTGCTCACCGCAGAAGACTTCGAGGATAAGTCTTGTTCATGTGGGGGAGTTGGAGCCCCGACTTTCAGGTGATAATTTTATGGCTTTAATTTTCATAATTACAAGATCTACTCGACGAGTTGGATGCCCTGACTCGTCGAGTAGAAGCAGTTTGGGGCACGTGTCTAAGTGACCTACTCATCGAGTCCAAGATAGGACTGGACGAGTAGAAGCTGGAGGATGAAACCCTAATTTCTGGGGTTTTGCACCTTATTTTAAGGATCATTAGCCTCCTTTAGCCTCCTTACATCCTCTTGAGTGTCCAGCAAACCTAAATCCGTGTGTGTACTCCATCCGTGTGTGTTTTAAGCTTTGGAAAGTAGATATTATTGAGAAGAGCTTGGAGAGCAATTGGCTAGAAGCAAGGAACATGTGGGGATCTAATACATACCTCAATTAGCATCTTTTGGAAGGTATCAAGTCGTTACCTTGACCTCATTTCCTTCTAGATCTCATTTGGTTAAAGATTAGGGATTTTCTAGCATACTAAGAAGCTATTCTTGGGTATTAGCTAAGATCTAAAGTTGTAACATCAGATCTGAACTCTCTTGGTCTCTAACTCCATAAAGCTTTCAGATTTATCAAGTATAAACCTCTCCTCAAGTGTAATACTCCATTGCAAGCTTGGTTTTCACATTATAAGACTTTAGAGCCTTACATACACGTCAAGTTTGCAACTTTACGTGATAAACATGCCTTGGGAAGCTGGATCTATAGTATGGAACCTTAAAATGGCTTAAAAGGCATCTTAATAGATAATAGACTAAAGGGAATCGACGAGTTGCATGGCCAACTCGGCGAGTCCGACGAAGATTTTCGTGCAAGGACTTCAGCATGGACTCGACGAGTTTGTGGGGTGACTCGGCGAGTCAACTTGGGTTTTCTCAACTTTTGGACACGCTTGAACTCGGCGAGTTGCGGGAAACTCGAAGAGTCAGTGGGGGGATTTCACGACTACTCGAGTTCTAGAAGGACTCGACGAGTCAGTGACTACACTCGACGAGTCGAGTCAACATGGACTGTTGACCTTGACCATTGACTTTGACTTTGACCAGGGTTTGGCTAATTGACTTCTAGGGCATTTTGGGAAATTGGAAATTCATGACTATGGCTATTTGGTGAATATAGGTGTTGGAGTTTGTGGCAGTGATCCGAGAGTTTGAGCTTATCTTTTGAGTCGATAGTTGAGAGGTGAGTTATCCTCACTATACTAAGAGGTCTAAGGCACCAAGGCTGACCCATTGGATATTATATCCTAGCAGTTGGTAGTATGTTGAGTATGAGTTAGTGTTGCATGCTAGTTGCTATGCTAGCTAGGTAGATCTGTAGGACTACCTATGTTGTTGTGTGATTATATGTATGCGCATTAGTTATGTTATATGTCGACATATTATGTGGGATGGGTTGAGGTGATACTGCTCCATGTGGTAACCAATAAACCCGAGAGCATTCTAGATACAAGCTGAGGTAAACTCGTACTGTGGGCTCGATGACAATCCAAATGTAAGCTGTGGGCCCGGAAGGCAATCCAGACTCACACTGTGGGCCCAGGGGTAATCCATTCTGTATGGCTGTGAACTAGTACATGTTATCATTTATATATGTATTATGTGCAGTGTATCGGTATATTGGGGGAACTCACTAAGCTTTCGGGCTTACAGTTTCAGTTTATTGTTTCAGGTACATCAGGGGATCGCGGCAAGGCTAAGGCATGATCGTATAGCTCCTTATGTTTTGTTTATGTTTCTGGGAAAACTCTGATATTATATACATTTTGAAAACAAGTTGTAATGATTTAATGGTTTTGAAATGTTTTTAAAAGTTCAAATTTGGCATGATTTTTTGGGTGTTACAAATTTGAAGAGCCTTAGGAGTTTTTTAGGACACGCGGGATTTTAACGTCATTTTTATAAAAGATTTTTCTAAAATAACTAGACCTCTTACTCAATTACTTTGAAAAGATACACCTTTTAATTTTTCTAAAGAGTGCCTAGCGTCTTTTGAGATTTTAAAAGAAAATTTAACTAATACACCGATCATTATCGCCCCGAATTGGAACCTGCCCTTTGGAATAATGTGTAACGCAAGAGATTTTTCCTTAGGAGCCGTACTTGGCCAAAGGGTTGAAAATCACTTTCGACCCATTTATTATGCAAGCAAGACTTTAAATCTGGTCCAATATACTACAACACAACCGATAAAGAATTATTAGCCGTGGTGTATGCCTTTGAAAAATTCCGCCCCTATCTTATTTTATCTAAAACAACTGTTTTCACTGACCACTATTAAGTATTTGTTTGCCAGGCAGGATGCGAAGCTAATAGTGATCCGATGGGCGCTTTTACTACAAGAATTTGACATCGAGATCAAGGATAAGAAAGGAATAGATTTCATGGGACCATTTCCTTCATCCAAAGGCAACACATACATACTAGTAGCGGTGGATTATGTGTCAAATTGGGCGGAAGCACAAGTATTACCAACCAATGATGCAAGGGTTGTAGTGAAATTTTTAAAGAAATTATTTTCTAACGTAAGGAGTTAATTAGTGATAGGGGTACCCATTTTGCTAATGATCAACTAGAAAAAGTGTTGCAAAAATATGGGGTACACCATAGATTTTCAACACCTTACCGTCCACAAACAAATGGGTAAACTGAAATTACAAATAGGGCACTAAAAAGAATATTGGAGAAATTGGTTGGAAATAATGGAAAAGATTAGGCGGCTAAATTGGATGATGCACTTTGGGCATTTAGGACCGCATTGAAGACACCCATTGGAACCACACCCTATAGGCTAGTATATGGTAAAAATTGTCATTTACCCATGGAGCTTGAACACGAATCCTATTGGGCTTTGAAAACATGCAATTTTGAACTGAATGAGTTGCGTGCAAATCGACTTTTGCAAATGAATACTTTGGAAGAATTGAGGAATGAGTCTTACACTAACTCATTGATTTATTAATACAAGACCAAAAGATGGCATGATGCAAGGTTAAAGGGAAATAAAGAGTTTAAGAAAAGACAAAAAGTTCTCTTGTACAATTCAAGGCTAAAGCTCTTTCTAGGAAAACTACGTACTCGTTGGACAGGGCCTTTAATGATAAAGAATGTTTTTCTATACGGGGTGATTGAGCTATGGAGTAAAGATGAGTCAAGCTTCAAAGTCAATGGGCATCTGGTTAAGCGATATGAAGAAGGAATGAAAGAGGACGACGGACTTGAAGACGAGGTAGACTTGGAGGAAGCTGCTGAAAAGTACAGCGGGTAGGTGTCCAACTAAAGACTCCTAAAAAAGAAGCACTTACGGGAGGTAACCCGATACTAGAGTTTGCTTTCTTTTAACCTTTCTTTTTCGTTTTTTTTTTTTTTGTTTTTTATCGGTTTTCTTAAGATTTGTCTATCTAAATATTCTTATTTGTCTAAAATGATTGCTTGAGGACAAGCAAAGCTTAAGTGTGGGGTGTGGTGGAATAAATTTAAGTATAAAAAAAAAATTCAAACAGAACCAATGACTCGCCGAGTCATACCCTTACTCGATGAGTTGAATCTTTAAACGAATATATATATATATATATATATATATATATATATATATATATATATATATATATATATATATATATAATTTTTAGACTCTGTTAATTAGGGTTGTAACCCTAAAAGTTAAAGTAATATTCATTCCAGCCTTCATAGCCTACGCTTCGCGGGCCAAGTTCCTCTCAAGCAACCCTCTCTATCTCCTTTTGTTTCTTCCAATTTCTTCCAAAAAGGTAACATTCTTCTATCTTATTGCTGATAAACGTTCAATATTTTGTATTTTGATGGCATCAATTTGTTAATTTGTGAAAAAATTGGATTTTTGAAATTTAGTTCAATACTAAGGATTCAATTTTGGACCAATTAGGGTGTTATAGTTAAATTTTCCTGTGAATTAACACTTGATATACATCCCTGAACAAACCCCTGGAACAAATTTTGAGTTTTGATGGATGATTTGGTCCAACTCAAATTTACGACTCGAGCAGTTCTTCTGACTCGCCAAGTCCCTGCTGCAGTGGTCCAAATTTTATTTATTTTAATGTTTATGTGGTTTTATGGTGTTGTTTTGTATTGTGTGATTTTGCAGAAAATGTCAAGGAGAGGTCAAAGTTCAGGAAGCATCTCAGGAACATTACTTGGTTGAACTTTTAATTTGCAAATTACTTCCAAATCATCATTGGTCTGAGCAAAGATGAAGCTTGAAATACTAGGGGGGTAAGAGATTTATGTTCCAAATGAAATAAATTGGGAATGGTTAGGGCGGGTTGGATTTGAAGAAGATTTGACTCCGTATTTGGTCAAAAACTTTATGCACAACAAGGTGACTATTACATGTGACAGGTGGAATAGATTATTCAAGATTCAGGAACCGGTGTAGCAAGAATTATGATGGGAGTTTTTCTCGACCATTACCTTTTGAGGGGTAGTGATTATTATAATTCAGGTGTCCTTACTATTTGTCTTGGCGGGGAGTATCGCCAATGTAGTATGGCGGAGCTTGGATGGAGGATGGGAATTTATGACTAATCTGTGGTCATGTCTGAAGCGTTTGGAGCATTTCTTGAAAACTTCCATAAAGACTTTTCGGAGGGTAAAGTTGCTTTCACATGGTGGAACACTATAGCTAATCGAGTCTACATTCCCTCGGCGGCCCAAGAGGGAAGCATTCGTTCGCCTATTTGCCGTTTGATTCATCGTTTGATCGCTAGCACCATCAACATGCGAAAAGATGATGATAAATTTCCAACCCTTGACATCTTCTATTTATGGTGTATCATCATGCCGAACACATTTTGCAACATTCCTTACTGTTTGGCAAAATATTTAGGCGAGGGAGTGTTGAAGAATCATACTACTTCAAAGATAAATGGTGGGATGTTTATAACCTGTTTGGCAAGGACATATGGTGTGTTGGAAAGAGGGGCCGGGAATTTCTTGACTATGGTTCCTACACCTTCATTTAGTATTATGCTCTACCAGGGGCATGAATAGTTGAAGATTATGTTGGTGGCCATTTTTCAATTCCATATGATGATGCCGTTGAGACACCCGAGGAGTCGGGTCGACACATTAGACCAAGACATGAGCATACACGAGAAGACCCACTAGTAATTCCGGTGGATGATGAGTTGCTTATGGATTGGTATAATGTTGAATTAATAAGGTAAGAAGATGACCTTGGAAGAAGCATGAACTATCTCAATAGTTCATTTGTTCACTTGTTCAATCATTTAAATATTCAACCGATGGATGGGCCCGGGTACCCGTATGTGAGGAGATGGGACAAGAGGATAAGTCAAAGACAAAGTGGAGCCTGGGGAAGCATAATGGGAGAGGAAGATGAAGAAGGGGATGAACAATAGATATCTTTTATTTTTATTTATGTGGTTGGGTTTGAGACAATTTTCATTTGTTTTTGTTTGTTTTTGGTTGATGTTTGAACTTATAGTAATTAGGACTATGTAGGATGTTTTGTTTGTTTTCCTTTCCTGTCATTTGTGTTTGTTTTGATCTTTTCAGTTTGAGGGTAAGGAATGCATGCGGGAGTATGGAGTCAAGGCTAACCATGGAAAAAAATCCAGTCTAGGCAAGAAAGAAAAAAAAAGAGAGAGAGAAGTTTTGAGTCTAGTTACGAGTCTGGTAAAGAAAGGGGTTATTAAGAGCTTATTTACTGAAGGAAAATCAGGGAAAGTATCAATTTGATATTACCCACACACCTGAGCTACGGACCTAGAGTAGAAACAAAATTTGTTCATTCAGCGATGGACTCGGCGAGTGCATATGTGGGCTCGACGAGTCCAAGTGTAAAAACTGGACTTCTTCCAGCATTAAGCTTCAACTCGACGAGCCACCCTAGGAACTCGACGAGTTGACCATTATTTTACCTTTCAAGCCAACGATTTGATGACATTTCACATGGCAATTGGCTACATTTTTTTGAGATCATTTTCCGAGCATTTCCATGAGCTTTTCCATCTACATTAGGAGCTGTACCACACAAGATTTGACAACCAAGGTTTGGACGAGTTGTTCCCATTCCTAAAGTCAATTGAAGATGGAGCTTTACAAGAAGACGATCAACCTCGCAACTACTATCCCAGGGGAGTTTGTTCCAATTCTCACTTTATTTTATTGTTCTTGATCATGCATAATATGCAATGGGGACATTGCATAAATTAAGTGTGAGATGTGGGGTTGGTTACATTTAGTCGCAATATAGAATCTTAGATTAATTTTAAAAAATTTTGCATAAAAAATTGCTAGGGTTAATTTAGGAAATTTTGGTAAAGCAATTATGGTTCATTCTAGTGTTATTTTTAATGATCCTTTGATGATCCAAATGTTTAGTTGAGCTTATACACGTTATGATGCATTTGTGGCCTTCTTTATTCTAGTGAAATCATGGGATAAAAACACGACCTCGGTTAGTTTGAGGGACGCAATATGTTTAGCATTGTGTACTTGATATGTATCCAGGAAGACTAGTACTTTTAACCAATAAAGGTTGAAGTCGAGCGCCCTTGCTTAAGCATGTAGGTATTAAGTGAAAAAAAAGTGAGATACATGTTAAAAAATATAGAGAATTACAAGAAAAATTGTAAGAATTTTGGATCAGTCAAAGTATGAAGATCAAAAGATCAAAATTCTGAAGATTCAAAATTTTGAAGATACCAAAAAACAAACAAAATGTGGTTAATTCAAAGAAATCAAGATCAAATTATCAAAGAGGTGAAGAATTCCAAAGCGGTCCATTGTGGTATCGAAAAGTTGTAATTTTCTAGATTATGTATGCTTAGGTTGCTTGACCAAAAATACCTAGATGTTAAGAAATTTTTCTGCGGATGGATTTAGAGGGATGCATAAAATGAGCATTGTTCAAAAGAAGTGGGTGAGTGTTTATGAGGATTGTAAGTATTTAGGATTATGAGGGTCCTTAGGAAAAAATTTAGACACAAATGCATGCGTTGCGGTCTTGGCATAATGGTTGGGTTTGATTGGGATTGTCTTATGTGATGCTAGTGTGCTAAAATTCAGTTTTTCTTAGGGGCAAGTAAAAGTCAAGTGTGGGGTATTTTGAAGTGTGCATATTTAGTTATATATTTTGTGTAGAATCTTAATACTTTTTGGATATTTTATTTCAATTTATGAACAAAAGGTACTTAATTATGTTTAAGTTGTATTTTCAGCCTAAAAGACATGCTTGGAAGCAAAAGGAAGCGGGAAATGCAATCGGTAGCTCGGGAATTAAAGAAAGAAGAAAAAGAGTCAAAAACCTAAAGAACTCGGGGAGTTGGAAACCTACTAGACGAGTACGAATGAACATTCACGAACCATTGGCTGCCTTACCACACATAGATTTTAAGTGAGAGAGTCGGTGAGTCAGGCTATGGACTCGACGAGTTGCCCCTGTTTTCAAAAAACTATATAAAATGCACAAATTGACGAGACAAAGAGTTTTTCTAAAACCCTTGGGTACTTAATTGTGATTATGAGTACCGCTGGAGCTCTGGAACTTGAGGATCAACCTTAGCATTCAATTTTGAGGAGATCAAAAGGCACAAATATATTCTCTTTTGTAGTATTTACATCATGTTTCAATCATTAGGTTTAATTTGTGAGATGTTTTCTACTATGAATATGAGCTAAAAACTCGTTGCTTCTGTTTAGGGTAGACAAAACTATAATTATGGTTTGAATATTATGGCTTGGATTGTCTAATTTGGTAAATTTTGTTTTGTTAAGCTTGTTAAAGATCCTCATGTGTTGCCAATAACTATTTTCTGTTAATTATCAAGTCTATTAAGTTGCATGAACATCTCTTAATTGCTTGTCTCATATAATTTATGTGAAAACAATGTTATATGCCTTGGAATAGTGAACATGAAACAAGGGGTTAATTAGAAAATAGGTAAATCAATGTGTGAGCTTGTGTGACGAACAACCCTACAAAAAGTTAATTGAATTAGTAATTTAATTAGCTAACTACAAGTCTTACTTAACCAGAATCAATAATCTAGGAAACTCATTAATTTAACCATTTGGTCATTATTTGAATTGAGTTGTTTTCTAAGGATTAGTAATAGTGAACATGAACCTAACCACATTACTCGGCAGCCAATGACAAATTAATCCACTGAACTTGCCATAAAATCAACCATAGGAATAAGTAAGTTGAACTTGAATAGAATTTTCCTTAATTATAGAACTTAGTTGATTTTTATTTGTTTTAGTTGTTGATTGTTTTGTTTGAGTTTTAGTTAAGTCACTACAAGAAAAAGGGGCTTCTGTGATCTGTCTTGGATAACATGTATCCGGGACTGATGAATTAGTCTCAGATACTATCTAAGACTGATTTTATTGTGTGAATCATTAAAGACTGACGATAATTATTTGAGACTAAAATCTGGTCCCTAATTTGTTTGCGTTAGTTTATATATGGTTGGAACACATTGGGGGCTGGATTTCAGTCCCTAATAAATAGGAAGTATTTGAAATTTGAATGAACACTTATAACTAACTGAATTTTAGTATCTAATATTGATTATCGTCTATTCCTTTTATAGACATCCAAAGATTGGATTTCAGTCCCTCTAATACATCTAAGATCATATTATCGTCTATTCCTTTTCTAGACATCCAAAATATCTTATTTAATTAAATTATTATTTTAACTAGTTTGAATAAATTAAAATATTTAAAACACCTTATTTCATAGAAAAATAAACAATTCATCAGAATATTTAAAAACCCTAAAATGTAACTTGAAAGGATTTTTGAGAACAGACTCTTTTTCTTATATAGCGGGAAAATGAAAAAGCAAATCATAAAATCCCTCTTTAGAAATTCCTCAATTCAGAAGATGGAACGATTGTTCTTCGTGGTTCCCTTTTCCTTGAACACATGTTCTGCCGCTGAACATCTTTAACCTAGATCGACCGCCTTGCTCTGCCGCGCTATCTCTCTGTAATGACCCAATTTTTCACGTCCAAAAATTTTGTTTTAAAAACATTACTTTAGAAAATATTAATAACTAAAAACATCGTTTGATCAACCACAACATAAAGTGAACCATGTCTAAAAACCAAATCATACAACTAATCAAAATATCAGAGTATCAATCCCAGTGAAGCTCGTAGCTGCGGAAACAAGGGAGTGTGTGTGTGTGACATGCTGCTACCGCGCCGGCTCCTTTCCCCTAGCTGAGGAGGTACCTGAAACCAAAACTGAAACTGTAAGCACAAAGCTTAGTGAGTTCCCCCATAATACCCCATACCATGCAACATATAACAACCAATGTTCAGCTAGGAGTTACGGGCCTTGCCCATACTCGAGAAGATACGGGCCCTGCCCACACTTCGCTAGCCGGGAGATACGGGCCTCGCCCACACTTGTGAAGATACGGGCCCTACCCACACTTCGCTATCTAGGAGATACGGGCCTAGCCCACACTCCAACCTCGGAGAGATACGGGCCCTGCCCACACTCAATCGCTAACCCATAACATACAAGTATCACGCAGACAACAAGTATAAGCAACTCTATCATATTAACACATATATCATACTTGACTAAACCCAGAGATACGGGCTCGGCCCACACTCTAGTACTAGCATCTCGTCTACACGGGTCGGCCTTGGTGCCTTAGACCCGTTCCTACTGGAAAGGAAACTCACCTCGAATTAGCTGCTGGTCTGTGTGGGAATTGATCACCTACTACTGCTGCTGCTGCTCCGGAAACCCTCCGGCTGCAATTCCCATAATATACTCAATCAAACACTGCTCACTGACCTTTGGGTAAAATGACCATTTTACCCTTGACCTTGCCCTAAGCCAAAGCCAGATTCAACTTTCAGTTGACCCGACTTGCCGAGTTTGCTTTCCAACTCGCCGAGTCCCTACCCAAACGACTGCCCTGAAACCCGATCCTACCCGTCGAGTTAGGCGACGACTCGACGGGTTCACCTTCTTAACCAATACTCAAGTCCTTCATTCTACTCGCCGAGTTGTATGAACAACTCACCGAGTTCATCTTCATCCGAAGAACACTTATGCTAAGACTCGCCGAGTTGTATGAACAACTCGCCGAGTCTGTTCTTGATCTAAGGAGATTGCCTAGAACTCGCCGAGTCAGGGCATTGACTCGCCGAGTACCTCCATGGATGAGTTAAGCTTCCGACTCACTGAGTCACACCCCGTGACTCACTGCTCACTCGACACTACGAAAGGGGGACAAACTCGGAGACTCGCGAACAGACTCGCCGAGTCATATGACCGACTCGCCGAGTCGTTGCCATGCACCTACTGAATACACGGATTTGCTCGATTGCAGTCCATGCCATTCATAGATCTGGACTTCTAGGACACTAATCACACGTAAAGTTTCCAACTTTACGTGTGGATATTCACCAATATGGATTTTAGGGCTCAAAATGTCTCAAAAGGGTAGATCTAGGGCTAACAAGCAACATAGGGCCATAAAGCTAACAGATCTGAGCTCCTGAAGCTCAATCTTGCCTAGATCCAAAGGCCAAACATCTTATTACGACATACAATGCACATACAAGCTTGGGGATTTGACCAAGAAGGACCCAAATGAAGTTTTAAGCATAGAATCAAGGGGAAAACGAGTTATACCTCAAAGGAACTGCTGCAAGAACACAAATAATGCCTGGATGGCTTCCCTTTTTCTGGATCTACTTCCTTCCTCCTTCCAAACCTTCAAAAACATACACACTAACCTCAAACTCTCAAAGAATAGCTTAGAACGAGAGATACAGGGCTTTAAGGGTCAATGGGGGCCGGCTTGGGGCTGATAAGTCCTTTAAATAGGGTGCAAACCCCTGAAAATTAGGGTTTCATCCAACAGCTATGACTCGCCGAGTCCAGGATATGGACTCGCCGAGTCGCCAACTTAAACGTGTCCTGGGTCCCGCATCCACTCGGCGAGTCGGACCTATGACTCGCCGAGTCCAAGGCTAAAAGAAAGGAAATACTCAGATAACATTTACGTACCAGGAACCGGGTGCTACAAATCTCCCCCACTTATTTTAGACTTCGTCCTCGAAGTCTGCTGCTCGATCCTGAAACAGCTCGGGATAATGCTCCATCATCTCGTCCACCGGCTCCCAAGTCCATTCCGAACCCTTGCGGTGCTACCATTGCACCTTCACTAGCTCCACCTTCTTGTTCCTCAAATCCTTCGACTTCCTATCGAGGATTGCGACTGGGCGCTCAATATAATTCAGGCTGTCATCAACCTGAATATCCTCCAAAGGTACTACTGCAGAATCGTCCACTAGGCACTTTCGCAACTGAGAAACATGGAAAGTGCTGTGGATCTGGCTAAGCTCGGCTGGCAGATCCAGCCTATACGCTACCTTGCCCACCCGGGCTACGACCCTGAACGGTCCGATGAATCGCGGGCCCAACTTGCCCCGCTTCCTGAATCGAATGACGCCTTTCCACGGCGACACCTTCAGGAGAACCATATCCCCGACCTGGAACTCCAAATCGGACCGACGCTTGTCGGCATAACTTTTCTGCCGACTCTAAGCAGTCTGAAGCCTGCTCCGGACCTGCTGGATCCTCTCGGTCGTCTTGAGCACCACTTCGGTGCTCCCCATGACCCTCTGGCCAACTTCACCCCAGCATATCGGGGTCCTACACCTCCGCCCGTACAACATCTCGAAGGGAGGGCGGTCGATACTCGCGTGATAGCTGTTGTTGTAGGAGAACTCAGCCAGGGGAAGATAGGTATCCCAGCTACCACCGAAATCTAGCACGCACGCCCGCAGCATATCCTCCAGAGTCTGGATGGTCCGCTCGCTCTGCCCATCCGTCTGCGGGTGAAAGGCAGTGCTAAAATGCAGACGAGTGCCCAACTCGTCATGGAATCTCTTCCAAAACCTGGAAGTAAAACGCACATCCCTGTCCGAGATCACCGATACTGGCACCCCATGCCGTGCCACAATCTCTCTGATATAGATGTCGGCCAATTTCTCGGCCGATATGCTCTCCTGAATCGGAATAAAGTGAGCACTCTTGGTTAATCTATCCACGATGACCCAAATCGAATCCACTCCACGTGCGGTCCTGGGAAGCTTCGTGATAAAATCCATCGTGATATCTTCCCATTTCCACAGTGGAATATCCAACGGCTGCATCTTTCCATGCGGTCTCTGATGTTCGGCCTTGACCTTCCAGCAGGTCAAACACCGCTCGACGTACCATGCCACATCTCGCTTCATGTAGGGCCACCAGTAATCCAGACGAAGATCCCTATACATCTTCGTCGCCCTGGGATGAATAGAGAATCAGGACTTGTGCGCCTCCTCCATCAAAATCTGGCGCATGCCTCTGTGATATGGCACCCACACCCTACGGTGTAGTGTCAATAGTCCTCGGCTATCATAACCAAAGGAGGAAACCTGACCCACCACGCGCTCGCTCTTCCGATGCTCCTCCTTGATAGCCTCCTGTTGAGCCTCCCGAATCTGCCCCAACAGGGGAGTCACCACGGTTATCCTCAAGCAGACGTCCCTAATCGGCGCCGCCTTGCGGCTAAGCGCATCGGCCACCACATTGGCCTTCCCCGGGTGGTAAAGGATCTCGCAATCATAATCCTTTACCACATCCAACCACCGACGCTGCCTCATGTTCAGATTCGGCTGATCCATGAGGTACCTCAAACTCTTGTGGTCCGTGTAGATGGTACATCGAACCCCGTAGAGGTAATGCCGCCAAATCTTGAGGGCAAAGACCACCGCCCCCAACTCAAAATCGTGCGTCGGGTAGTTCGCCTCGTGAGGCTTGAGCTGCCTCGAAGCGTAGGCAATGACATGCCCCCTTTGCATCAGTACCGCGCCCAACCTAGAAATGGACGCATCACAATAAACCACAAAATCCTCTACGCCCTCTGGCAGGGCTAAGATCGGCGCCTCACACAATCTCTGTCTCAGCGTCTCAAATGCAGCCTGCTGCTCGGGCCCCCACCGAAAGACCACGGCTTTCTTCGTCAGCCATGTCAAGGGCACGGCTATCTTGGAGAAATCCTTGATAAATCTCCGATAGTAGCCTGCCAATCCCAGGAAACTCTGAATCTCAGATGGAGACTTCGGAACCTCCTATCTCATCACGGCCTCGACCTTGGCCGGATCGACCAGAATCCCGTTCTGGTTGACGAGGTGTCCTAGAAATTGCACCTCGCGCAACCAAAACTCAGACTTGGAGAACTTGGCATACAAGCTCTCCCTCCTCAGGTTCTCTAACACCTCTCTCAGATGCTCCTCATGTTCCTCCCGAGTCTTGGAATAAACCAAGATGTCATCGATAAAGACTATCACAGACCGATCCAGCATCGGTCTGCATACGCGGTTCATGAGGTCCATGAACGCGTCATGAGCATTGGTGAGCCCAAACGGCATCACCACAAACTCATAATGGCCATAGCGTGTCCGAAACGCGGTCTTCTGCATATCCTCCTCCCTGACCCTCATCTGATGATAACCCGAACGCAAATCAATCTTGGAGAACCAAGATGCTCCCTGAAGCTGGTCAAAGAGGTCATCAATCCTCGGAAGCGGGTAACGGTTCTTCACCGTTACCTTGTTCAGCTCCCGAGAATCTATACACATCCGATGCGACCCGTCCTTCTTCTTCACAAACAGAATCGGGGCTCCCCAGGGCTAACTGCTTGGGCGAATAAACCCCTTGTCTAGCAGCTCCTGCAGCTGCGTAGACAACTCCTGCATCTCGGGAGGAGCCAACCGATACGGCGCCTTGGCTATCGGAGCCGCGTCAGGAACAAGGTCAATCCTGAACTCCACCTGTCGCTCCGGAGGTATCCCAGGAAGCTCCTCTGGGAAAACGTCTGCAAAGTCTCGGACCACCGGAACCTCGCTCGCTGTCGCCGTACCCGTCTCCCGGGTATCCATCACATACGCGACATAACCTGCGCATCCCTGTTGAAGGTAGCGCCTAGCCATCGCAGCTGAACATACAGTGGGTCCACACTGAGGCCTCTCTTCATGAATCACTAACTCCCCCCCCCCCCCCCCCCCCCCGCTTGGGGTCCTGACCCGCACTAGCTGCTGCGCGCAATCTATCACCGCCCCATTAGGGCTCAGCCAATCCATGCCTATAATCACCTTGTTCCCACGCAACGGAATGGGAACCAAATCTACCAAATAGCGTTCGTCAAACAAACGCAGCACGCAATCTCGAAATACCATCGATGCTCGCACCGATCGATCGTCAGCAATCTCCACCTCCAAAGGGCAATCTAAGTCGCCCGATGACTCATGAAACTTCTTGCTAAGCGCAAGGGAAACGAATGATCGGGATGCACCCGAATCAAATAACACCTGAACTGGGAGGCCGTTCACATGGAACGATCCTAATACATACATATACATACAGAGCACATATCAATAACATAACATCATAAAAATAAGATAGAGGGAACGAATCATACCCGTCACCACATTGGGTGCGGTGCGTGCCTCCTCGGTAGTCAGCTGAAATGCCCGGCTCCTCACCACTGGAGCCTCTGCCTTGCCCTGCCGACCATCCGTGATCCGCAGGGTCGCTGGAGCTGGCGCCTTCACCGGCGCTGAAACTGTCATCTGGGGGCAATTGGCCTTCTTGTGGTCCCTCTGGTTGCAGTGAAAGCACAGCAACTCCGATGTCTGAATAGCTGAAACTGGAGTAGTACAATCCCTGCTAAAATGCCATGTCTTGCCGCACTTGTAGCAGCCTACTGATCCCGTCCTACATGCCCCCACATGCGTCCTGTCGCATTTCCCGCAGCGGCTCGGTCCTGACTGGCCTTTCGGCCTACCATCTGATCCCCTGGGCTTCTTCCTCGAAGCCCCTCCTGCCTGACCCTCCTCTAGTTTCCGTTTCCGGATGTGCTCCAAATCTAGCTCCCTCTCCCTTGCCCTGGCAATCATAGAGTCCAAGGTAGGGCAAGCCGAAAAACTAACATGCTTCTGGATGTCAGCTCATAGCATATCATGATAACGAGTCCTTTTCATGTCCTCGTCACCAGCATACTGGGGCACCAATAAAGCCCTCTCCTGGAACTTGGCGGTGATCTCCGCCACAGTCTCCGTCGTCTGCCTCATGTCTAGAAACTCCCTGGCCAGCTGCTGAAGCTCGACAGCCGGCGCAAACTCTGCCTTGAACCTGGTCACAAAGTCCGACCAGGTCATAGCCTCGATAGCTGAGGCTCCCAACGAGTCACCCACTGACTCCCACCAATCCCGGGCTTGGTCCCGTAAACATCCTGCTGCATACCTCACCTTCGACCCCTCGGGGCAGAAGCTAGTCAACTGGGCAGACTGGATGTCTGCAATCCATCGCCTGGCAGCAATGGGGTCTTTCACCCCATGGAAATCCGGCGCACCACTGCCCCTGAAGTCCTTAAAGGACAGTGTGCGAGATCCCGACTGGCTAGATGCCATGTCGCTCTTGAACGCCCTGAGGCGATCCTCCATCAACTCGATGATCCCTTCCTTGATCGACGCGAAGATAATGGGAGTCGACTCAAGGATACCCCTGGTGATCTCTGACGCGATGAACTCGCGTAGTCCCTCATCAATCGGCTCGGAACCTGATCCCGAACCTGACCCCTCTCCTGAACCGCCATCCACCGGCCTCGATCGAAGTACCACAATTCTGCAATACATAAATGACAATCATTAGTGATACTGACACTCCCTGAGGGATCATAACTACCACAAGTTCCCTGGTCTCATCCTGGCCTCCCTCGGTTCGGGTACGGATCCTCTGCTTTCAGTAGTACGGGCCCATACTACCTTCCACATCTATCCGTACCTTTTCCAAGGTATGCCTCGACTCCACCAGATCCCTTTCACTATTGCTGATCACTGCTATACTCATCCTAGGCTTACCCTAGGAAATCTCTAATTCCACTCTAACCAGTCCTCAGCTGCTGCAGGCCTCCTTGTAATGCCAATTAGCCATTACCCGAATACCATCACATGTGACGAGGCTCAGATAATCCTTTGAGTATCGGACTCGTCCCTACAACGGTTGGACTCAAACAAGAGTTGCGCAGTAGGATCAAATCCGGCACTCTAAGATTATTCAACCCTGATCACATGTGACGTGACGCATTCGCCTAATGGCTAACTCCCATTATTCAGAGTCCCACGAAGCACGAAGCAAGCAACATTCAGATAAGGGTAACAATCTCAATTAACTCTATCCACTTTCAGGAACTGAACTAGCATAAAGTGCTAAGCTCATACTACCAGGCATAACCTAATCAGGCCACCCTACGTACTGTCTGCTCAGAAACTAGCATGCAAGTTCTCACACAACTGAAACACATTAAGCAGGCACATAAGGCATCACTCCTAGATCCTTAGTCCTATTCTAGCATGCTGTTCTACAAAAGCTGATAAACGTAACATAAACTTGTATGGGTACTTTGGGGATACTTACTTGAGCTCGGCCGGTCGCGCACATCACACACTTCGTTCTTTCTCAAAACTCTTTTCCCAATTTTTGAAAACATTTTCCTTTAGAAAATCTTTTAATCCCTCGATTTGAGTTCAAACACTTCCGAAGATGTGTCCGAATCCCTCAAACCAGGGCTCTAATACCAACTTGTAACGACCCAATTTTTCACGTCCAAAAATTTTGTTTTAAAAACATTACTTTAGAAAATATTAATAACTAAAAACATCGTTTGATCAACCACAACATAAAGTGAACCATGTCTAAAAGCCAAATCATACAACTAATCAAAATATCAGAGTATCAATCCCAGTGAAGCTCGTAGCTGCGGAAACAAGGGAGTGTGTGTGTGTGACATGCTGCTACCGCGCCGGCTCCTTTCCCCTAGCTGAGGAGGTACCTGAAACCAAAACTGAAACTGTAAGCACAAAGCTTAGTGAGTTCCCCCATAATACCCCATACCATGCAACATATAACAACCAATGTTCAGCTAGGAGTTACGGGCCTTGCCCATACTCGGGAAGATACGGGCCCTGCCCACACTTCGCTAGCCAGGAGATACGGGCCTCGCCCACACTTGTGAAGATACGGGCCCTGCCCACACTTTGCTATCTAGGAGATACGGGCCTAGCCCACACTCCAACCTCGGAGAGATACGGGCCCTGCCCACACTCAACCACTAACCCATAACATACAAGTATCACGCAGACAACAAGTATAAGCAACTCTATCATATTAACACATATATCATACTTGACTAAACCCAGAGATACGGGCTCGGCCCACACTCTAGTACTAGCATCTCGTCTACACGGGTCGGCCTTGGTGCCTTAGACCCGTTCCTACTGGAAAGGAAACTCACCTCGAATTAGCTGCTGGTCTGTGTGGGAATTCATCACCTACTACTGCTGCTGCTGCTCCGGAAACCCTCCGGCTGCAATTCCCATAATATACTCAATCAAACACTGCTCGCTGACCTTTGGGTAAAATGACCATTTTACCCCTGACCTTGCCCTAAGCCAAAGCCAGATTCAACTTTTAGTTGACCCGACTCGCCGAGTTGGCTTTCCAACTCGCCGAGTCCCTACCCAAACGACTGCCCTGAAACCCGATCCTACCCGTCGAGTTAGGCGACGACTCGACGGGTTCACCATCTTAACCAATATTCAAGTCCTTCATTCTACTCGCCGAGTTGTATGAACAACTCGCCGAGTTCATCTTCATCCGAAGAACACTTATGCTAAGACTTGCCGAGTTGTATGAACAACTCGCCGAGTCTGTTCTTGATCTAAGGAGATTGCCTAGAACTCGCCAAGTCAGGGCATTGACTCGCCGAGTACCTCCATGGATGAGTTAAGCTTCCGACTCACTGAGTCACACCCCGTGACTCACTGCTCACTCGACACTACGAAAAGGGGACAAACTCGGAGACTCGCGAACAGACTCGCCGAGTCATATGAACGACTCGCCGAGTCGTTGCCATGCACCTACTGAATACACGGATTTGCTCGATTGCAGTCCATGCCATTCATAGATCTGGACTTCTAGGACACTAATCACACGTAAAGTTTCCAACTTTACGTGTGGATATTCACCAATATGGATTTTAGGGCTCAAAATGTCTCAAAAGGGTAGATCTAGGGCTAACAAGCAACATGGGGCCATAAAGCTAACAGATCTGAGCTCCTGGAGCTCAATCTTGCCTAGATCCAGAGGCCAAACATCTTATTACGACATACAATGCACATACAAGCTTGGGGATTTGACCAAGAAGGACCCAAATGAAGTTTTAAGCATAGAATCAAGGGGAAAACGGGTTATACCTCAAAGGAACTGCTGGAAGAACACAAATAATGCCTGGATGGCTTCCCTTCTTCTAGATCTACTTCCTTCCTCCTTCCAAACCTTCAAAAACACACACACACTAACCTCAAACTCTCAAAGAATAGCTTAGAACGAGAGATACAGGGCTTTAAGGGTCAATGGGGGCCGGCTTGGGGCTGATAAGTCCTTTAAATAGGGTGGAAACCCCTGAAACTTAGGGTTTCATCCAATCGCTATGACTCGCCGAGTCCAGGATATGGACTCGCCGAATCGCCAACTTAAACGTGTCCTGGGTCCCGCATCCACTCGGCGAGTCGGACCTATGACTCGCCGAGTCCAAGGCTAAAAGAAAGGAAATACTCAGATAACATTTACGTACCAGGAACCGGGTGCTACACTCTCTTCCCTAGTCGTCTCTCTCCGTTCGGCCCTCTTCCCCTGCTTCACCCTCTTCCGCCTTGCACAACCCTAGATCGTATACCACCCTCTGTGTAACATTAAGTTTCTCTTCGTCTATGTCTTTTTGTATTACATTGATGTTTTCTTGAGTTTCATGTAATCACCTTCAAGCTGCTTATTTTGAAAACTAACATCGTTTTCATGTAATTAAGGAGATAAGTGAAATTGTTGAATCTTTGATTACTTGAACTCTGTTCCATCCTTTAGCGATGGCATCAGCTTCAGAATCAGTCTCGTGCACCCAACCCATAATTATCCTTCGCTTTTTCACTAGATCGAAGAACGATTTGGAAGCGTCGTACCTCCTGTAGTCAAGCCTGAAATTGCTGAGTGTTAGTAATCTCCATTTCACAGTCGTGCTAGGTTTTATGACAGATGTATCGATCCCATCCGTGCTATCAACCCACATAGGAACTAAATCAGGGAATTCCCATATTCTTGTTCCTAGAACTTGATGAAGTGGGGAATCATGTTTACTCCAATTAACAAGATCATCGGGTCTCTGAATTCATCCGGTTGAGATATGGATTGTCGGCGTGCTTCACCCATTCTTTGATATATGGATCGGATAAGTCCTCTGGGACTGCCAAATTCTGGACTTGGCGGTTTTCAGAGTCGATTCTGTGTATAGCATAATAGGCTTGTTTCCGTGGAGGATAGTAGCTGAGCCAGACCAGCAGCCATTGATGTCGAAGGGAAGAAGTGAGAAGAAGAAATTGAGGAAAAGAATGAACCAGGTGGGTTTTAGAGGCTTGAAATGGTGAAATGACAAAAATAACCCCACAAACCATAGGCACCATCCGTGTAATTTTCTCTTGCTCTTATTTTCCAAGTATTAAAAAAACTCTCAAACGCAACATTTCCATTTCCTTGACTATGAACACATTCATATTTTGTTTCATACTATCTTGACAAGTATTTTCATTCCAAGTTTTCACAAGTTGTTTCTTTTACCATTGTGCTTCTTTTATATTTTGATATACAGATACTATACATGGATTCATTTGGAAATGATACACTACTAGCTTGTTTATCAGGAGTTTATTGCAATAAGGTAATTTTGATTGTTGCTTTTATGTTGTTTTGCTTAGTGTTATTACACATGTTTATAATTAGTTGATTTTATTGTAGGTTTGCAAGAGGTACTATAAGTTTGAGCAAAAATAGAGATCTTGTTATCATTTTGGAAGGTAATATATCTATCTACTTCAATTTTTTTATATATTTTACATTAATTTGTGTCTAATTAGTTTGAAAGTTGTGTCGTTATTTTTGTCATTGTTCTTGAATGTGGTGTGATGTTAATGATATTCTTACATATTTTATGTGATTTGATATGGTTATATTATAGGCAATTGTTCATAAGTTGGATAAACAAGAGGAGCAAATATGCCAAGGAAATCTTCATGTCAACTTTTGTGTTTCTTCTAGGACTATTATTTAGTTTGATAGTTTAGTGTTTTGAGAAATTACTAGCATAATGTTTAGACTTATTAAGTCTTTTGGAAGATATTTTTGTTATTGATATTGAGAATATTATTGTAAGATCATTTAAGTTTTAGTTTAAGCAATGCTTTTGTGTTTTGAATTGATTATTTTAATTGTTTTTTTATTCTTTTATAATCCATTTAATTTAATAAAAAAATTGGAGCAAATTTCGTGATTTAAATGTTTTATTGTAAAAAGTGTCTAAAATGATATTATCAAGGACTAATATGTTATAAATGGGGCCTTGAAGAAAATATATTGAAGTCTGAACTTGATAGTATCAAAGACAAATATTTAGTCCTTTAAAGATAATATAAGAGACTGATGTAACATAAAATAGAGATTTCAATGAAAAACATTGGAGACTGACTAATAAATTATAAAAGGCTGATATTCAATCCCTAAAAGATAATATCAGGGACTGATATGACATCAAATCGAGGATCTGAAGAAAATAAATTAGAGACTGAAAGAGATTTTATCGAAGACTGATTGTCTGTCTTTGATACTTTGATGAATTAAGGACTGACTTTTAGTCCCAGATACATACAAAACCGACTATCTAAGACTAGATCTCGGGGACTAGTTGGGGACTAGCTAAATCAGTCCCTGATTTATCATTAGAGACTGATCATTGACCATCGGAGACTGATTATGTCAGTCTTTGATACCCATTTTCTTGTAGTGGGTGCTTAAGTTTCTAGTCTTGCAAAACTAGAGAAAACCTCTTTTCTTTTATTAATTGTTTTTTTAGATAATGCTAGTAGTTAGTTTAATTACCGTTCCATATGTTCGATACCATGTTTGCTTAACTATACCACTAATTGACGGGTACACTTCCTTTTGTGTGTCTACATTATATTTAAAAAATAAGATTAAAATTAGTGCAATCAGCACACATCAGCAATCATAACTCTTAAAAGCCGCTGTCGAACTCTGACCCAGTCAGTGACGCGTCCTTTAGATAAGGGATCATATAATCCTCTGTTCTTCTAGATATCAGCTGGACAAATACATGGAACAATGTCGTACTTATTTTCCAGCAGTTTGTTTCTCGATTTCCTATTTGTTTGGCAGAGAACTTAATAGAATACATCAATTTAGTCCCGACCGATCCCGAAATATAATTCCAAACAAAATCATCGAGGGTCCCAATATATCACTTTTAATCCTCCAAGAATTAAAAGGAACAAATAAACTTCGACATTATATGCTTGTACCAACTATTCGTTAAATCATACACAACAGTGTGTTTTATAACATCAAGTTATTGATGCGTTTTCGCACTATCAATTTACAACCAACTCATAGTCAACAACTCATATATCTTAGTTTCAAGACATATATGATATTATCGTCTCATGATCACTCGTGATGAATTCCATGAAGTGATTCAAGTGAGCATGGGTTTAATCCAATACGCAGACCTTATGAGCAATCATGAATGTTGTAGCAATCTCTTGCTATGTGTAAAAACATCAGACAGTCTACAAGCCAAATTCATGATAGTCTTGCCTCAATACCTAATTCCAAAGTATGATTGACTGTGGACAGTTTGAATAACATAATTATTCTGGAAGTCAAAACATGCAAAATGAAATAATAGTAAACAATTGACACAAGATAGTAACTTTACTCATAAATAAAACACATTTTATTTAATCATCAAATGTTAATTACATTTTATCTATTACAAGTTTCAAAATAACTATCTAATCATTAAAACTAATATCATACTTCATCCCAATGCTCCTCGCATGATGCAAATGCTTAACCCTACTCAGACCCTTCGTAAGGGGATCTATTGGGTTCTCATATGATGATACCCTCTTTACCACGAGGAGTCCTTCTTCCACTGGATGTCTTATGAAGTGATATTTCCTATTGATATGCCTGGATCTACCATGATCCCACGGTTCCTTGGTTATGGCAACCACACCCTCATTGTCACAGAAAATCTCCACATGCTCCTTTATAGCTGGTACAACACCAAGGTCTCTGATGAAGTTCTTTATGCATATCGCCTCTTTCGACGCTTCGCTTGCTTCTATGTACTTTAATTCGCACATTAAATAAGCTACAATCTCCTATTTGGAACTTTTCCAAGTTATTGCTCCTCCATTCAGGGTAAAAACCCAACCCGACTGAGAGCGGAAATAATCTATGTCTATCTGAAAGCCGGCGTCACTATACCATGTGAATCTTAAGTCACCACTCTGTGACATCCCCAAAATCTCGGCCAGAAAAGACCGTTTTTCATTTATGCTTTTAAATAATTTCAGAGTAAATCCTTTTGATTTGAAAGAGTTGCAGAATTTGTTCCCAAAAAGAAAACATGATAAAACAATTTTTACCAAAGCATTTCATAAAAGAAATGTATTTTTCATTATATAATCAAAACTCGGGGTGTCATGTTCCGATACGGACCAATAAGCATAAACGATAACATTACAAGTCATTCAACAAATATATACATATACAGACTTGTACAAAACAACTGATGGTTCATACATCTCATGCCCTCGCGCCACTTCCTATAATACAAATAAAACTGAGTGGGTCAGGTTTGGGAGCCTGGTGAGCATATAGGGTTTTCAACCCACAATAAATAATCATATTTAATTTTCACCAACCAACAGTAACCCAATTACCCATTCCCGTTATTCTCACTTTATGTCCCTAAAACAACTAACACAAGGGACCTAGTCTAAGAATATTTCATCGGGGCGACAACACATGCTTCGAGGGTACCTCAGCAATATAAGTCAAATAAGGCAACCATGAGGGGGATGGAGTACAGCGAATGAACACCCGAGTTCATTAACACCTACAGGTGGCGAACCTGCTAATGTTTCCACAAGACTGTCTAGAATAGCCCGTGGTCGTCATCTAAACTCCGCTAGATTACTAAATCAAACAACAACGAGGCCTCTCATTTTTTTATTACACACCAACTATCTACCCATGTTCTACCCAACATATTAGTAGATACAAATATACATTTTTATACAGAGTTTAAAAACCTGTATAGCATGCTTTAATCAACACATAATCCACATAACATATGAGGCACACACACACATAACACATATCTCATAGAAAATAAATCATATCTACGAGATAGAAGAGAGTGAATACACATTCACACATATAAACAACAATATACTATACACATAGCACATATTTTATAGAAAATACTTAATATTTATGTGTTAGAAGAAGGTGACTACACACTCACACTTATAAACAACAATATACTTAATACACTCGAACCAAACTTGTATTATTATCATGTTTAAGAAAGGTAGTATACACTCACCTGATCAGAAGATGATCGGACAGCACTACGACTTGCAGAAGTAGTAATCCTTAGCAGATCTAGAAGATCTTCACAAAAATCAAACTTCTCACAGGCAGAGCTTCGGCTCGGGAACCGCACTTCTCGGGATCTTCGGGATCTCGGGACTTGCCTCGGGGCTCGAGTATGATACCGGGGCTTCGGGATATTTCTAGCACGCAAAACGATGCAAAACGGGAGAGAGAAGAGAGAAAATGAACAAAAGAATCGGCTGCCTTCGGATCCTATTTATAGGAGGTAGGAGCCTCGGAGTACGCGGGGCGTACTGCAATACGCAGGGCATACTGCTTCCGAAATCGTCACTGTATGCGTCATCTGAGCCACTTGCTGCGAGTGTCGACACTTCGGTGTATGCGGGGCGTACTTTGGATCAGATCGGTGACTCCTTCGGATAATGCCTCCGAATTAAAGATTTAATTTAAATACAAAATATTTAATAAACTTCGGAAATTCATATCTTCTTCATACGAACTCCGTTTTCGACGTTATTTATATCCACGCGAAGGTGAGACTACGCTCTACAACTTTCGTTTAGACTCCGTCAGCTAATTTTAAGTTCATTTTTATTATTTATTTTTAATAGGCCGCGACAGAAAAACTTCGTTATAAATTCATAACTTCTTCGTTTGACGTCCGTTCTCGCCTAACTTTTTATCGCTTCGATACCAACAACGAGACCTTCGATCCTCGTTTAGATTGCTTCGGCTAAAAACCGCTCGATCTCATATCAAGTATTTCGGGCTGCACACCGCTAAGTCGAAAATTCGATAAATCATAACTTCCTCATACGAAGTCAGATTTGGGCGTTCTATATATATTCGGAAACCTCGTTTCAACTACTACAACATTATTCAAAGATATTAAGTTTATTTTACACTTAAATTTTGACGCTTATTTTTATTCTTAATTAATCAAACCACATAATTAAGCAATTAAGCACAAAACACACAATACTTAAATAATACAATCTTTATTATTTCAAAACGGGTTACAGAGGTTAACCTAGACTATTACATTGCTACAAACGGAAAGCCCGGAAACACAGGCGTTACAATTCTCTCCACCTTAGAATGATTCCGTCCCCGGAATCACACATCAACAAACAAATGTGGATAGCGACTCAACATGTCACTCTCCGTCTCCCAGGTGAGATTCGGCCCATTCGTGTGTTTCCATCGGACAAGCACTAACCCAACCATTTTGCGTCGCAACTTCTTAGTCTTTCGGTCAACAATTGCCTCTGGTTTTTCAATCAACCTTTTTTTCTCATCAATTCTCAATTCAGAAATTGGAATTATGTCGGGAACTTCTCCCGTGAACTTCCTCAAATAACACACATGAAAAGTGTTGTGAATTCCATTCAGTTCTTCGGGTAATTCGAGCTTGTAAGCTTGGTTCCCAATCCTCTGAAGGACTTTAAATGGTCCAATAAACCTTGGACTCAACTTTTCCCTTTTACCAAATCTTATAAGTCCCTTCCACGACGAGACTTTAAGCAAAACCGAATCTCCAACCTCAAAAGTCATCGGTCTTCGCTTATTGTCAGCATAGCTCTTTTGACGATCTTGAGCTGCTAACATTCTTTCCCTAATTATTTTCAACTTTTTAGCAGTTTGATGAACCATCTCTGGTCCCATAAACTGCTTTTCCCCAGCCTCAAGCCAACAAGACGGCGTACGACACTTCTGTCCATACAAAGCTTGATAAGGTGTCATCTTAATGCTCGAGTGAATACTATTATTATAGGAAAATTCTACCAATGGTAAATGTTCATCCCAATTACCTAGGAATTCCAAGGTACATGCTCTAAGCATATCTTCAAGTGTTTGTATTGTTCTTTCACTCTGACCATCAGTCTGCGGATGGTAAGCTGTGCTTAAACATAACTCGATACCCATTTCCTCTTGTAGACCTTTCCAAAACCTTGAGGTGAAACGGCTATCACGATCCGATACAATCGTTAACGGAACACCGTGAAGCCTCACAATTTCCTTCACATTAGAATTCGCAAGCTTTTCCATAGACCATTTCTCCTTGGCTGCTATGAAATGCGCACTCTTAGTGAATCGATCAACGACCACCCAAATCATGTCGTGACCATTCTTTGTTCTGGGCAGTTTAGTGACAAAGTCCATAGCAATGTCTTCCCACTTACCCATAGGCACAAGCAATGGTTCTAAACTCCCGTAAGGTTTCTGATGTTGTGTCTTAACTCTCGCACAAGTCACACACTCGGCCACGTACTTTGCAACATCAAGCTTCATCCTCGGCCACCAGTAGTAGGGTTTCAGGTCCCTATACATTTTAGTGCTACCAGGATGAATTGAGTACATGGTCTTGTGAGCTTCCTCCATCAGAAGATCCCTAATTCCTCCTAACTTAGGTACCCAAATACGATCTTGGAATACCTTCAGTCCATGACCGTTTGTACCAAACACCAACGTTTTACCCAAACGTTCCTCCTTTCGGTCATTTTTCTCAGAAGCTTCCTCTTGAGCTTTCTTTATACTTTCCACAATGGTCGAGACAACTTCAATTCTCAACGCTCTTGCCCTTTTCCTTTCAAGATTGACTTTCCGACTGAGAGCATTAGCAACAACATTAGCTTTACTGGGGTGGTAAAGTATCTCACAGTCGTAGTCTTTAAGTAATTCTAGCCAGCGTCGTTGCCTCATATTCAATTCCTTCTGATTAAAGAGATATTGGAGACTCTTATGATCAGTAAAAAGTTTGCACTTCGTGCCATAGAGGTAATGCCTCCATATTTTCCGAGCGAAAACTACCGCTGCCAACTCCAAATCATGAGTCGGGTAATTCTTTTCATGCTCCTTCAACTGTCGAGACGCATATGCTATCACCTTTTCTCTTTGGGTCAAAACACAACCCAATCCAACCCCAGACACATCGCTATAAACAACGAAGTCTTCAACTCCATCGGGTAGAGAAAGTATCGGTGCCTCGCATAGCTTCTTCTTTAACTTCTCGAATGCTTCTTTATGCTTATCACTCCAAGCATAAGTAGCTCCTTTATGGGTCAAAGCTGTCAATGGAGTAGCAATCGAAGAAAAGCCTTGGATAAACCTTCGGTAATATCCGGCTAATCCTAAAAAGCTTCGAATCTCTGTGGGACTTTTCGGTTGTTCCCACTTCATCACAGCTTCAATCTTCGCTGGATCAACCATTATCCCTTCTTGGTTGACCACGTGACCCATGAATTGGACTTAACGAATCCAAAAATCACATTTGGAGAACTTTTCATACAGCTTCTCCTTCTTTAAAACTTCTAACACTTCTCGCAAGTGTCTGCCATGCTCCTCCTGGCTTTTCGAGTAAATCAGAATGTCGTCTATGAACACTATCACGGATTTATCAAGGAAAGGGTTACAAACCCTATTCATTAAATCCATGAATGCTGCTGGAGCATTGGTTAGTCCAAACGACATAATCAAGAACTCGTAGTGTCCATATCTAGTTCTGAATGCAGTCTTCTCGATATCTTGCTCTCTTACTTTCAGCTGATGATATCCTGACCTTAGATCGATCTTCGAGAAATTGCTCGAACCTTGTAATTGTTCAAATAGGTCATCAATCCTCGGCAACGGATATCTATTCTTTATTGTTGCCTTGTTCAGCTCTCTGTAATCGGTGCACATTCTCATACTTCCATCTTTCTTCTTCACAAATAACATCGGAGCTCCCCAGGGCGATGAACTAGGTCTAATGAAACCTTTGTCCAATAACTCCTGAAGTTGCATCATCAGCTCCTTCATCTCCGTCAGTGTTAATCGATAAGGTGCTTTTGCTATTGGCGTGATTCCTGGTAACAAGTCTATTCTGAACTCTACATGTCTATCAGGTGGTAATCCAGGAAGATCTTCGGGAAATACTTCCGGATAATCACACACCATAGGAATACTCTGCATCACCTTCTTTTCCTTCTTAGCATCGATCACGAATGCTAAATATGATGTACATCCCTTGGTCAAACACTTTCTGGCTTTCATTAGAGAAATGATTCCAGAATTCACTCTGCGTTTGTCCCCATACACCATAAATGAATCCTTCCCAGGCGGGTTTACTTTAACTATCTTCTTCTTGCATAAAATTTCGGCATCATTGGCGCTAAGCCAATCCATTCCCAACACGATGTCGAAACCATTTAGTTCGATAGGCAATAATTCCTCGTGGAACTTATTCCCATTAAGATCAATTAAGATGTCTTTCATACGATGACTAACAGGTACAAACTTGCCACTAGCTACTTCGACTAATAAAGCATCATCTAGTCTATCAACAGGCAAAGCTAGCTTCCTACCAAACTCATGCGAAATAAAGGAGTAGTTGGCTCCAGAATCAAACAAAATTTGAGCAGGTAATTCATTTACGAGAAAGGTACCTGAAGCGACATCAACTTCATCTTTAGCAGCCTCAAGTGTCATCTGGAAGGCTCTCGCCTTCGGCTTTGGTGGAATGTTGGGCCTAGCTGCCTCCTTCTTCTTCGGACAGTGTTTCAAAATATGCCCCTCTTCATTACAACCAAACCACATCCTTTTGTTGTTCGGACATTCATTGGCAAAATTTCCAACCTTTCCACACTTGTAGCAGGTCACATCCTCGCTACATTTCCCAAAGTGCTTCTTACACTTATCACACCACTTTGCTTCGCCTCCCTTTCCTCCAAACTTTTTCGAATCAGATTTTGAAAACTTGCTTTTCTTACCAGAACTAGATGTTCCCTCAAACTTTCTCTTCTCACCAACCTCAACCTTGTCGGTGGTTCTTCCCTTAATCATGTTCTCAACAGACTTGGCAGCCCAGATAGCTGCCTCTAGAGTAAGTGTCTGACGTACTGGCACCTCGTACTCCCATGGGAGTCCCTTCGCATACCGGTCCACCTTTGTCAACTCGTCTGGGACGATACGCAAGGCAAACTCCATCTTATCGGTGAAGTTATTGGTGTATTCATCAATTGACATGCTGCCTTTCGTCAATGTCAGGAACTTGTTCTCCAACTCCAACAAATTTTGAGCCGAGCAAAATCTGCGCTTGAACTGCACCAACAACTCTGCCCATGACAATTGCAATGGCTCATTAGGGCTCAACGTCTTCCCTAGAGTGTTCCACCAACGAACGGCTCCACCTCGGAATTGACGCACGGCATAGATAGTTTGCAACTTGCCTCTGCAGCCACAAGTCATGAAGGCTAACTCCATTTCGGAGATCCAATCCATAACCCCAATCGGATCCTCCTTTCCATTGAAGGTCGATGGTTTGCAAGTTAGAAAGTCCTTGTACTTGCATCCCATTCCATCATTCCTTCCATCATGGTTATCTTGCCTAACTATCGGTGGGTTGGCTTGACCAATAGACCCACTAAAGTTTCCACCTCCCGAGTGCCCTTCATTTAATTCAGGCTCTTCCACACGAATTGACAGTTCTTCATGATTCTGCTGAAGCAACCGTCTAGTTTCATCCATCTGACAATCCAACATCGTCTGAATCATCATTTGCACACCAGCCATGGTTATCGGCTCAGGTGCTGCTGCTACGACAGGTACTTGTTCAATCACTGGTGGTTGATTCCTGTTTTCATCAGCATTTCCAACTCCACTTCTTGTTCTCACCATTTTGATCTAAACACCGAATAAGGTGAAATTAGATCCTCAATCATGATAGATATTCAAATCTTCCTTATCACACCGAAACATTTACATGCCAGTTCTAAATTCGTAGACCTACGCTTAGAATCCTACACACATAAGGTTTCTAGATCCGGTCGGCAACAGACCATAGATCCGAACAAATAATATCATATATGGAAACATATAACATTTAGCACATAAAAGCATTTTAGGCAACTTTCCTAAAATAAACCAGTGCTCGTGTCTAAAACATAACAGACACACATCTCAAAACTTCACTTAGCATTCTAAGTTTAAGTCTAGAAATCCTACAAATTCCTAGTTCGCTTAAACTAATGCTCTGATACCAACTGTGACATCCCCAAAATCTCGGCCAGAAAAGACCGTTTTTCATTTATGCTTTTAAATAATTTCAGAGTAAATCCTTTTGATTTGAAAGAGTTGTGGAATTTGTTCCCAAAAACAAAACATGATAAAACAATGTTTACCAAAGCATTTCATAAAAGAAATGTATTTTTCATTATATAATCAAAACTCGGGGTGTCATGTTCCGATACAGACCAATAAGCATAAACGATAACATTACAAGTCATTCAACAAATATATACATATACAGACTTGTAAATAAAACAACTGATGGTTCATCCATCTCATGCCCTCGCGCCACTTCCTGTAATACAAATAAAACTGAGTGGGTCAGGCTTGGGAGCCTGATGAGCATATAGGGTTTTCAACCCATAATAAATAATCATATTTAACTTTCACCAACCAACAATAACCCAATTACCCATTCCTGTTATTCTCACTTTATGTCCCTAAAACAACTAACACAAGGGACCTAGTCTAAGAATATTTCATCGGGGCGACAACACATGCTTCGAGGGTACCTCAGCAATATAAGTCAAATAAGGCAACCATGAGGGGGATGGAGTACAGCGAATGAACACCCGAGTTCATTAACACCTACAAGTGGCGAACCTGCTAATGTTTCCACAAGACTATCTAGAATAGCCCGTGGTCGTCATCTAAACTCCGCTAGATGACTATATCAAACAACAACGAGGCCTCTCATCTGTTTATTACACACCAACTATCTACCGATGTTCTACCCAACATATTAGTAGATAAAAGTATACATTTTTATACATAGTTTAAAAACCTGTATAGCATGCTTTAATCAACACATAATCCACATAACAGATGAGGCACACACACACATAACACATATCTCATAGAGAATAAATCATATCTATGAGATAGAAGAGAGTGAATACACATTCACACATTTAAACAACAATATACTATACACATAGCACATATTTTATAGAAAATACTTAATATTTATGTGTTAGAAGAAGGTAACTACACACTCACACTTATAAACAACAATATACTTAATACACTCGAACCAAACTTGTATTATTATCGTGTTTAAGAAAGGTAGTATACACTCACCTGATCAGAAGATGATCGGACAGCACTACGACTTGCAGGAGTAGTAATCCTCAGCAGATCTGGAAGATCTTCACAAAAATCGAACTTCTCGCGGGCAGAGCTTCGGCTCGGGAACCGCACTTCTCGGGATCTTCGGGATCTCGGGACTTGCCTCGGGGCTCGAGTATGATACCGGGACTTCGGGATATTTCTGGCACGCAAAACGATGCAAAACGAGAGAGAGAAGAGAAAAAATGAACAAAAGAATCGGCTGCCTTCGAATCCTATTTATAGGAGGCTGGAGCCTCGGAGTACGCGGGGCGTACTGCTTCCGAAATCGTCACTGCATGCGTCATCTGAGCCACTTGTTGCGAGTGTCGACACTTCGGTGTACGCGGGGCGTACTTCGGATCAGATCGGTGACTCCTTCGGATAATGCCTCCGAATTAAAGATTTAATTTAAATACAAAATATTTAATAAACTTCGGAAATTCATATGTTCTTCATACGAACTCCGTTTTCGACGTTCTTTATATCCACACGAAGGTGAGACTACGCTCTACAACTTTCGTTTAGACTCCGTCGGCTAATTTTAAGTTCATTTTTATTATTTATTTTTAATAGGCCGCGACAGAAAAACTTCGTTATAAATTCATAACTTCTTCGTTTGACGTCCGTTCTCGCCTAACTTTTTATCGCTTCGATACCAACAACGAGACCTTCGATCCTCGTTTAGATTGCTTCGGCTAAAAACCGCTCGATCTCAACTCGAGTATTTCGGGTTGCACACCGCTAAGTCGAAACTTCGATAAATCATAACTTCCTGATACAAAGTCAGATTTGGGCGTTCTATATATATTCGGAAACCTCGTTTCAACTACTACAACATTATTCAAAGATATTAAGTTTATTTTACACTTAAATTTTGACGCTTATTTTTATTCTTAATTAATCAAACCACATAATAAAGCAATTAAGCACAAAACACACAATACTTAAATAATACAATCTTTATTATTTCAAAACGGGTTACAGAGGTTAACCTAGACTATTACATTGCTACAAATGGCAAGCCCGGAAACACAGGCGTTACACCACTCCCACCAAGAGTAAAGACCCAGTCCTTGGTCCTCCGCATATATTTAAGAATGTTATTTACTATAGTACATTGAGATTTACCAGGGTTCCCTTGATATCTACTAACCATGCTCAAAGCAAAGGCTACAACAAGGCGAGTACATGTTATAGCATACATGATCGATCCAACTACAGAAGCATATGGTATTCGACACATTTATGCTATCCCAACATTAGTACTCGTACTCTGAGTCTCACTCAGTTTGGTATTGCTTTGGATAGGTAATTCTCCTTTCTTGGAGTTCTCCATTCTCAAACGTTTCAACACCTTGTCCAAGTAGGTACTTTGACTAATTCCTATTACTCTTTTACTCCTCTTTCTCAATATCCTTATCCCCAGAATATAAGCAACTTCTCCAAGGTCCTTCATAGCAAAACACTTCCCAAGCCAGGACTTAACCTCCTACAAGGATGGAATGTCATTTCCTATGAGTAGTATGTCTTCTACATACAGTACCAGAAAGCTAACTATACTCACACTAGCATTGACATATACACAACACTCATCCTCGCTTCTCGAAAATCAAAACTCTTTGACTTTCTCATCAAAACAAAGATTCCATCTGTGAGATGCTTGTTTCAATCCATAAATGGATTTCTCAAGCTTACACACTCTATTAGGGTATTGTGCATTGACAAAACCCTCTGGCTGACTCATTTAAACATCTTCATCCAACTTCCCATTAAGGAATGCGGTTTTGACATCCATTTGTCATATTTCATAGTCATGAAATGCAACTATGGCTAACCAAAACCTAATAGATTTAATCTTCTCTATTAGTGAGAAGGTCTCATCATAGTCAACTCCATGAGTTTGAGTAGAGCCCTTCGTAACCAGTCGCGGCTTATATGTGTGTACTTTCCCATCCATGTCGGTATTCATCTTGAAGATCCATTTGCACCCGACTGTCTTCTGACCTGGTACATTGTCAACCAAGCTCCAAAGTTGATTGTCATATATGGACTGAATCCTCCTGTCTGTAGCCTCTTTCCACTTTGCAGACTCGAGGCCTACCATGGCTTCTGTGTAACTGTTAGGCTCATCCAAATTTACTAGTGTGTTGTCACTGATAAATGTGTCACCCTCAGATGTTATATGGAAACCATATAACATAGGTGGAACACTAACTCTACTGGAGCGCCTCAGAGGTATGGATTCGTCAACCTGTTCAACAGGAGTTTCCTACTCAGGTTGATTGCTAATGTTTGAGGTTCCTTCACCGCTTGACTCACGAATTGCTAATTATTAGTCACAAAAACTAATCAACGTTTGTGACTATAACCTACCGTATAGAGACACAAAATTAAGTGAAATACAATCATAAGTAGTATAAAGACACATTTTGTTAAAATTAAGGATAATTTGGTATTATATTAAGACAATTGGGTATATTTTAGACACATATAATTTACAGTGAACATGTCCATGTTGGGTAAATAGACACATGTAATTAATGATCTAAGTGACGATTTACTACGATTTAGTCTCAACAACAATCAATTATTGTATTTATTTGCCACATAAATTGTTTATCATGTTGTTATTGTTTAACTTAGTGACAAAAACTTTATAATAAACATCATTTTAAATCAATTGTAGTCTCATAATTCTTGTATATTATGGCTATTGTTAACCATTTAGCCACACGTTACAAATTGATGTAAAGTAACCAGTGTATATTTTTAGAGACATTAAAAACCTATAAAACATGGAAAAAATCATACTACAACCACTTTAACTTAGTATTTAATGTTACTTTTTATACATTCTAGACACATCAAAATAATTTAAATTAACGTAACGAAACACAACAAAATGGAACACAAACAAAATTCATAATTTGATATTACTAATAATTGAAATCCAAATCCATATATACATTATATTCCTAATTAAAATATCAAAGAAAATAAAATTGTCCTAATTTAAAGAATTTAAATAATGGTTAAAAAATCAAACACATCATAAACCAAAACCTAAACATAACTAGGCATTCATTTTGTTTGTATTGCTCCTTGTCTTCTTGAGAAGGGCATCAGATGATATGTAAGTTGGTTTCATTTTCGTTGATTTTTGATGTGATATAATTTCTGGTACCTATAACAACAACATTGAAACCAAAACAATGAGTTCATCATAAACTTAGTCTACTACTTTATGAAGAAAATAAAGTGTATTGCACAAACTAGTGAACATAATTAAACAAACCTTTGACTCGGTTTGCACAAGGTATTTTGGACATGGAACAAAACTTTTATATGCATCCTCAACTAATGTGAATTCTCTAGTTTTATGTGGTAGAAATGCATTTTTTACTACCACTTCATCAATGGAAACCTTATAGAAATCATCTTATAAAGGAACTCCATGAATGAATTTTCATCAATGGAAACCTTATGGCAATCATCTTGTAGAGGAACTCCATGAATGAATTTTCAACATGTAAAAAAACACTGACCTGGTGAATGGGTTTATTCGGTGAAACTATTTGTATGTCATGATTGGTAGTGCCAGTCTTATACTCAACAACTTTTCTGGTGGGTTTTGTATTAGCCTAATATAATGATTTAAGACATATATAAAATTATATTGTAATATAAAAGATAAATTAAAAGTATTGAAAACTGTAAAGTTAGTATATACTATAGTTGCAGATTTCATGGAAATCAATTCTGCATCGGGAGGTGCAGTTGCAGATTTCGTTTGAACATGTTTCTTGGTGGGTTTTGCAATAACCTACATAATTTAAAGTCCAAGATGAAAAACCAGAAATTATTACCAAAAAAAATTTATATCAACACTGATCTAATATGATGATAACATACTGGTGTTACAGGTTTTGAAGGTTCATTAGTTTTGAGACTAACAAGAGACGTTTCATTAGTTTGTACAATCTTCTCACTTGAAACACCCTAGCAAATATAAAAAAATAGGGAAAATGTGTAAAAGAAATGCAATTTACAAGTAACATTGACAATATATATTTTCAATAAGATTGCTTACAACTGTATGAGACAGATTTGGAAAGTCAGCTCCTTTTGCATTAAGATGAGCCAAAACTAGTTTTTAGTGTTTGATCTTGTTCATTAACCTTTGTAGACAAAGCCTTGAGTTCAGCATCTTTTTTCTCAAGCTCAATTTTTCCATTATGCAGTGCAACTTTAAGATCTTTAATTTCTTCCTTAGATGATCCTTTGCTGTGAGGAACATTAAAATATTTGTTGCAAGTGACTCCCCTGCCGACACCCTTTAAAAATCCGCCCTTTTCCTTTCCAAAAACTATGGTCATGGCATCCGTGCCTGGTTCAACATTTAATTGTCCTTATTTTATCTACTTCTCATGTTCCATCTACCAAACAAAATATTAATAATTATTGTCTTAATAATAGTGATTAAAATATTTATAGTAAAAGAAAAAGAAAAGTTTAGTGAAGTTACTAGTTTATCAGCCATGATTTTAACATCTTCATCCTTAAATTCTCCTTTACTTTCACGCCCTTTACACCACATAACTGACCTTCGAGGCATTTCATCCTTTGAAATCACTTTCTCTTCAATATTGATGAAAAAAATAAAATTGCAAAGAGTATGAAACAAAAGCCTGTTAACTAAAATGCTATGAAGTTAATATATTAGGATCATATATCTAAAGACGAAGCTTACCAACTTCCTCATAAGAGTAGTATACCCCCCTCGTCCCATCCGATGAGCATACTTTGACATCTTTCTCACTTCGATAGTCCTTTGTGACACATTCTTTGAAAAAAAAAAGTAAAATATTTGTCACACACTTTTGTAACCTAGTTTATGATAAATAAATTAAGAAGTTTTGAAAAAAAGAATGTAACATTAAACTATTGAGATTGCGTGTAAGTCACAAATTTGTTCCAATCATCTTGTTCAGTAATTAGTGCACGATAACGAACGGGGATTTTTTCAAGTTTTTTGGGATTGCCTAGATGTGGCTTGATGTAATCTGCATACAACTTTCTTATGAAGTTCTGTAGTAGGATACAAAGCCTATTCATCACAAATTGTTTTCCACTTTCATGAACTTCAAAATAGCGCTAAAACAAAACAACAATGAATATGTTAGAATTTAATACTTGATTTTTACATATAATATGATATGCAGTTTAAAAAAGTGAAGTAAATATTTACTGTAATCTCTTCCCATAGTTTGTTGTTCACTTCCAGTTTAATTTTTTTCCAGCAAAGAGCACTTAATCTCACCTTATCGCAGACAAGATCACCCAAATAACTAACAAATACTGCATTATTCTTCCCTGTAAACTTACCGAATTCATCAAACCTGCCATGTTTTTTTCTACCACCAGAATTGACATACTCAGTCTACAGCTTTGGCAATCGAGTCATGTCCCTCTTCCTATTTGACCTTGTAGGAACTGTTTTATGGATTTCTTCTTCCAAATCTGAAAGGCTATTGTAGTGAATGTCTTTATTTTCACCATCTTCTGTCTCCAAATCATAGTCTTGGTTTCCATCATCCTGCTCATATTCCGTATCATAGTCAGGGATATCTTCATGTTGTTCCTTGTCTATCTCCATGATTCTTCTGTTGACAAAAAAGACAGTAAATAAGTTTGATTATTTATATGTTTAATGAAAATGTATGACTAAATAATATTATAGACAATTGCTCATATAAACATTTCATCGAACAGTTGGTGTGCAACAAGCACACCAATATTAAGAATCAAAATTGTGTGTGTTACGCATGATCTATCATCAATAGAATCAATAACAATGACAGAATACACAAACAATATACTTACAGTAGAAAGCCTGATGAATGAAGAACTGAATTATGATGCATTTGGGATATAACCTAACGCTAAACAAAACAATGCTGGAATAAATGATAGTGTATTAAATATTAAAATGAATTAATACGTCCTAAATTGATGCATGTTACCAAAAAATTACCAGAATTTCCTTGATCCGATAGATTGATCTTCATAGTTTTGGCGGTGAGATACATAACGATTTCCTGCTTTGATTTGTAGCCCAAAAACCATACGAAAAAATGTTTGCCTCCCATTAGTTCTGTATAAATTCGTTTGACGAATTCAAATGTTTTCCAATTTTTTATCTGATAGTATTCCCACACGATGAGAAGCAAAAATCGTGGTTTGGAAACATGTTCTACCTTTTAAAACATTATTACGATTTATTTGGTAATAATATAAATATTACATATTTGGTCCTTCTAACTTAAGAATTTAATTTTAGGATAAAACTATATGACATTTTGAAATAAAAATATTTAAAATTAAAAAATATATATACAATGGAAAAATAATACTAAGGTCTAGTTGGCTTAATAATTTTTTATAATCATTTATATGGCATAAATCCAAACCCATACCCAACACCTGTACATGACCTAATATTGGTCAACCCGTGCCAACACCCGACCACCTAAAACACATACCCATATTATAACCCCATTTGGTCCTAACCCACGCCAAACACCCATACATGACCTAATAATGGTCAACCAGTGCCAACACCCGATCACCTGCAACTCATACCCATATTATAGCCCCTTTTGGTCCTAATCCATGCCCAACACCCATACATGACCTAATATTGGTCAATCCGTGCCAACACCTGACCACCTGCAACCCATACCCATTTTATAACCCCTTTTGGTCCTAAACCATGCCCAACACCCGTACATGACCGAATATTGGTCAACCCGTGCCAACACCCTACCACCTGCGACCCATACGCATATTATAACCCCTTTTGGTCCTAACCCATGCCCAACACCCGTACATGACCTAGTATTGGTCAATCCGTGACAAAATTCGACCACCTGCAACCCATACCCATATTATAACCCCTTTTTGACCTAACCCATGCCCAACACCCGTACATCACCTAATATTGGTCAACCCGTGACAACACCTGACCACCTGCAACCCATACCCATATTATAACCCCTTTTGGTCCTAACCCATGCCTAACACCCGTACATGACCTAATATTGGTCAACCCGTGCCAACGCCCGACCACCTGCAACACATACCTATATTACAACCCCTTTCGGTCCTAACCCATGCCCAAAACCCGTACATGACCTAATACTGGTCAACCCGTGCCAACACCCGACCACCTGCAACCCATACTCATATTATAACCCCTTTTGTCCTAAAACATGCCCAACACCCGTACATGACCTAATATTGGTCAACCCGTGCCAACACCCGACCACCTGCAACCCATACCCATATTATAACCCCTTTTGCTCCTAACCCATGCCCAACACCCATACATGACCTAATATTTATCAACCCATGCCAACACCCGACCACCTGCAACCTATACCCATATTACAACCCCTTTGGGTCCTAACCCATGCCCAAAACCTGTACATGAGCTAATATTGGTCAAACCGTGCCAACACCCGACCACCTGCTACCCATACCCATATTATAACCCCTTTTTGTCCTAACACATGCCCAACACCCGTACATGACCTAATGTTGGTCAACCCGTGCCAACAGCAGAAAACCTGCAACCCATAACCATATTATAACGCATTTTGGTCCTAACCAATGCCCAACACCCGTACATGACCTAATATTAGTCAACCCGTGCTAACACCCGACCACCTGCAACCCATACCCATATTATATCCCCTTTTGGTCCTAACCCATGCCCAACACCTGTACATGACATAATATTGGTTAACCCATGCCAACACCCGACCCCCTGCAACCCGCACCCATATTATAACCCCTTTTGGTCGTAACCCATGCCCAACACCCGTACATGACCTAATATTGCTCAACTCGTGCCAACACCCGACCACCTGCAACCCATACCCATAGTATAACCCCTTTTGGTCCTAACCCATGCCCAACACCCGTGCATGACCTAATATTGGTCAACCGTTCCAACACCCGACCACCTACAACCCATACACATATATAAACCCTTTTGTTCCTAACCCATGCCCAATACCCGTACATGACCTAATATTGGTCAACCCGTGCCAACACCCGACCACCTGCAACCCATACCCACATTATAACCCATTTTGGTCCTAACCCATGCCCAACACCCGTACATGAGCTAATAATGGTCAACCCGTGCCAACGCCCGACCACCTGCAACCCATACCCATATTATAACCCCTTTTGGTCCTAACCCATGGCCAACACCCATACAGGACATAATATTGGTCAACCCGTGCCAAAACCCCACCACCTGCAACCTATACCCATATTATAACACCTTTTGGTCCTAACCCACGCCCAACACCCGTAAATGACCTAATAGTAGTCAACGAGTGCCAACACCTGACCACCTGCAACCCATACCCATATTATAACCCCTTTTGATCCTAACCCATGCCCAACACCCGTACATGACCTAATATTGGTCAACCCGTGCCAACACCCGACCACCTGCAACACATACCCATTTTGTAACCCCTTTTGGTCCTAACCCATGCCCAAAACCCGTACATTACCTAATATTTGTCAACACGTGCCAACCGTCGACCACCTACAACCCATACTCATATTATAACCCTTTTTGGACGTAACCCATGCGCAACAACCGTACATGACCTAATGTTGGCATCCTGTGCCAACACCCGACCACCTGCAACCCATACGCATATTATAACCCCTTTTGGTCCTAAACCAAGCCCAACACCCGTACATGACCTAATATTGGTCAACCAGTACCTACACCCGACCACCAACAACCCATACCCATATTGTAACCCCTTTTGGTCCTAACCCATGCCAAACACCCGTACATGACATAATATTGGTCAACCCGTGCCAAAAAGCCGACCACCTGCAAACCATACCCATATTATAACCCCTTTTGGTCCTAACCCACACCCAACACCCGTACATGACCAAATATTTGTCAACGAGTGCCAACACCATACCACCTGCAACCCATACCCATATTATAACTGCTTTTGGTCCTAACCCATGCCCAACACCCTTACACGACCTAATATTGGTCAACCCGTGCCAACACTTGACCACCTGCAACCAATACCCATATTATAACCCTTTTTTGTCCTAACCCTTGCCAAACACCCGTTTATAACCTAATATTGGTGAACTTGTGACAACACCTGACCACCTGCAACCCATACCCATATTATAACCCCTTTTTGTCCTAACCCATGCCTAACACCCGTACATGACCTAATATTGGTCAACTCGTGCCACACCCGACCACCTGCTACACATACCGATATTATAACCCCTTTTAGTCCTAATCCATGCCCAAAACCCGTACATGATCTAATATTGGCCAACCCGTGCCTACATCCAAGAACCTCCAACCCATACTCATATTATAACCCCTTTTTGTCCTAACCCATGCCCAACACCCGTACATGACCTAATATTGGTCAACCCGTGCCAACACCCGACCCCCTGCAACCCATACCCATATTATAACCCCTTTTGGTCGTAACCCATGCCCAACACCCTTACATGACCTAATATTGGTCAACCTGTGCCAACACCCGACCACATGCAACCCATACCCATAGTATAACCCCTTTTGGTCCTAACCCATGCCCAACACCTGCGCATGACCTAATATTGGTCAACCGTGCCAACACCCGACCACCTACAACCCATACCCATATTATTACCCCTTTTGTTCCTAACCCATGTCGAACACCCGTACATGACCTAATATTGGTCAACCCGTGCCAACACCCGACCACCTCCAACCCATACCCACATTATAACCCCTTTTGGTCCTAACCCATGCCCAACACCCGTACATGAGCTAATATTGGTCAACCCGTGCCAACACCTGACAACCTGCAACCCATACCCATATTATAACCCGTTTTGGTCCTAAACCATGCCCTACACCCATACATGACATAATAATTGTCAACCCGTGTCAAAACCCGACCACCTGCAAACCATAACCATATTATAACACCTTTTGGTCCTAACCCACGCCCAACACCCGCAAATGACCTAATATTAGTCAACGAGTGCCAACACCTGACAACCTGCAACCCATACCCATATTATAACCCGTTTTGGTCCTAAACCATGCCCTACACCCATACATGACATAATAATTGTCAACCCGTGCCAAAACCCGACCACCTGCAACCCATACCCATATTATAACAACTTTTGGTCCTAACCCACGCCCAACACCCACAAATGACCTAATATTAGTCAACGAGTGCCAACAACTGACCACCTGCAACCCATACCCATATTATAACCCCTTTTGGTCCTAACCCATGGCCAACACCCGTACATGACCTAATATTAGTCAACCCATGCTAACACCGGACCACCTGCAATACATACCCATTTTCTAACCCCTGTTGGTCCTAACCCATGCCTAAAAATCCGTACATTACCTAATATTTGTCAACCCGTGCCAACACCCGACAACCTCCAACCCATACTCATATTATAACCCCTTTTGGTCGTAACCCATGCCCAACACCCGTACATGAGTTAATGATGGACAACCCGTGCCAACACCCAACCACCTGCAACCCATACGCATATTATAATCCGTTTTGGTCCTAACCCAAGCCCAACACCCGTACATGACCTAATATTGGTCAACCCGTACTAACACCCGACCACCTGTAACCCATACCCATATTATAACCCCTTTTGGTCCTAACCCATGCCCAACACCCGTACATGACATAGTATTGGTCAACCCGTGCCAAAACCCGACCACCTGGAAACCATACCCATATTATAACCCCTTTTGGTCCTAACCCATGCCCAACACCCGTACATGACCTAATATTGGTCAAACCGTACCAACACCCGACCTCCTGCAACCCATACCCATATTATAACCCCGTTGGGTCCTAACCCATGCCCAACACCCGTACATGAGCTAATATTGGTCAAATCGTGCCAACACTCGACGACCTGCAACCCATACCCATATTATAACCCCTTTCTGTCCTAACCCATGCCCAACACCCGTACATAACCTAATGTTGGTCGACCCGTGACAACAGCAAAAAACCTGCAACCCATAACCATATTATTGCCCATTTTGGTCCTAACCCATGCCCAACACCCGTACGTGACCTAATATTAGTCAACCTGTGCCAACACCCGACCACCTGCAACCCATACCCATATAATATCCCCTTTTGGTCCTAACCCATGCCCAACACCCGTACATGACATAATATTGGTCAACCCGTGCCAACACCCGACCCCCTGCAACCCATACCCATATTATAACCCCTTTTGGTCGCAACCCATGCCCAAAACCCATACATGACCTAATATTGGTCAACCTGTGCCAACACACGAGACTACCTGCAACACATACCCACATTTTAACCCCTTTTGGTCCTAACCCATGCCCAACACGAGTACGTGACCTGATATTGGTCAACTCGTGCCAACGCCTGACCACCTACAACCCATACCCATAGTATAACCCCTTTTGGTCCTAACGCATTCCCAACACCCGTACATGACCTAATATTGGTCAAGCCGTGCCAACACCCGACCACCTGCAACCCATACCCATATTATAATCCCTTTTGGTCCTAACCAATACCCAACATCCGTACATGACCTAATATTTGTCAACCCGTGCCAACACCCGACCACCTGCAACACGTACCCATATTATAACCCCTTTTGGTGCTAACCCGTGCCCAATACCCGTACATAACCTAATGTTGGTCAACCCGTGCCAACACCCGACCACATACAACGGATACCCATATTATAACCTCTTTTGGTCCTAATGATGCCCAACACCCGTACATGACCTAATATTGGTCAATCCGTGCGAACACTCGACCACCTGCATCAGATACCCATATTATAACCCCTTTTGGTCCTAACCCATGCCCAACACCCGTTCATGACCTAATATTGGCCAACCCTTTCCCATTTGAATTAAAAAATTCATTTTATATATTTTTTATTAATCTATATATAAGTTTATTTTTTGTATTGTAATAATAAAAACTAAGCTATTATGGATATTACACTTAATTAATATTATAGATATTAATGTAAATATTAATATTAAAGTATATCACAATATCGGTAATCATTATTATAGCCGTCGTTCAAATTGCACCTCCCTTGTAACCTTCTATTAATCGGGAGTGATGGCCTGCGTCGATGTCCCTTCAGCTCCGAATGATGATCCATTTAAACCCTCCCTTTATATCAAAATCGTCATTCTTACATCCTCATTACCTTACAATAACTTCGCTTATTTGCTCCTCCACTGTGAAAAAAACTCGGACGATCAATGGAAACAAAGATGAATGCCGATCCATGGGCAAATCCTAGGTTCCATCTATGGAGTGTAAGCAGTGAACCACCAAAGAACACACCATTAGTACGGTACGGGAAAGCAAATGAGAAGAGATTCACGATTAGAGTTGTACATGGCGGGTTTTTTACATACTATCCAGGTGAGGCGTATGAACAGACAAAACTTCACTTTATCTCTTATGTCAACATCGATTTTCTCAATATGGAGATGCTTGGTCGGTTTTCCAAAAGCTTGGGGTATACAACTTTAGGTAACTGGTATCATATGCCAACTACAGAAAACTGTGGGTTGTCAATGATTCCGATTCTGAATGATGATTGTTTGGGAACTTTCAAGATGATCGTTAAGGCACACCAATTCCGAGATATTGAACACCTGTATGTTGAAAACAGGCATGTATATGTTCCAGTCAATTTCCCCCACGTTTTGATGAACTCACCATCAAAAACAAATGAGAAGCTTATTCATCTGTTTGTGATAGATCACCCAATGGCAACAGTCGATGATGGAATAGCATACATCAAGCTATGCTAAGCATGACCATTCGAAGAGAAAAAATGGAAGATGCAATGGACATGGACAGGGAGAATGTGATTTCATGGGAAAACATAGTGTAGGTGATCTATGTTGTACTCCATTTCGGGTTTAATACAGAGTACATATGAAAGTCTTTTTTTATAAGCAATATCAAACACTTTTATGTTGTTTAATGTCGTATATTATATGTCTATATTTGATGTTGTTTTGATTATAACTGTCATAGGGGAAAACTGGAAATTAATTATAATATTAACTTTCTATTGTAATTTTGATTGTGTTTCATACTTATATTAATGTCATATATTGTCCCCGTTGTTGCTGCATTGTTTTGTATAAAAAAACCAATATACTTTGCAACTTAGTTCCACCTTAAAGTTATGTTATTGGTTAGATTAGTTAGTTTGTCCCCTGTTTGTTTTCAACATATGGAGATTATGCTAAAGCAGGGATATATCCATCAATTATATGTTACTATCATAAAACAAACAAAATGTTATAATTTCCCTTAATATCTTTTTAACATATTATACCATCAAACTATTCTGGTGTAATATTGTTATAACTCAAAGTTTTTTTTTTCAGTTTTTTACTGTAATGGTGGATGACATGCTATAACATAAACTGCATGTTATAGCAATGTACTTTCGTTATGTAATGTTAAACAAATTAAGTTGTATTTATTTAATTTATTTATCACACTATTCTGTTAAATTAAGTTGTATTCTTTTCATTTTTAATGGTGTATGATCTGGTGCAATTAAAAGAATACATGATAAAAAGGTCAATTTGGTCCTTTTTTATAGTTCTTATTCAATACAACATTATTGTTATTTTATAAATATTTTTACATATAGATACATATAATAGCTGTAATTGTAACTAAATGCTACCTAGACACACACTATATGTTTCTTTTTAAAGCCAATTCATAATATTTTGACACACATAATAAAAGGTACAAGACCATAACTAACATATTCAATGAATGACCCCTAATTATACTAATAAGACATTATTGTTCTTTTATAACTATATTTCCATATAGACACATATAATAGTTGTAATCGTCACTAAATGCTACCTACACACACTATTTGTTTCTTTTCAAAGCCAATTCATAATATTTTGACACACAAAATAAAAGGTACATGAACATAAGTAACATATTCAATGAACGACCGCTAATTATACCGATAAGACATTATTCTTCTTTTATAACTATATTTACATATAGACATATATAATAGCTATAATCGTAACTAAATGCTACCTACACACACACTATTTGTTTCTTTTTAAAGCCAATTCATAATATTTTGACACACAAAATAAAAGATACATGACCATAAGTAACCAATACTAACTTGTTTTATTTCATTGCGTTAACTAACTACAACTAGTACAAAACCGCCCTATGGACACACAAATATTTAGTGTGACCATATGTATCACCTTTTAGCTACTTTGTCTGTTATGTGGCTATAAAGGCACCAGGTTTTAGAGACACAAAGAACTAACTCATGTGATGATACTTTTATCTACTGTCTCTCATAAAAATATATGACAATCTTAGTCGATACCTATCGTTGATCGTGACCTATGGCCTCGTTGTTCAAGAGTGACGAATATTTGTCACATTCGGTATAATTAAGCGTGGTTAAAGTTTTGATTGTCTATAAAATGGCCACACAAACTAATTTAAATGTATCCACAAACATTCTCTTAATTTTTATAGTGACCTTTTGCCACACTATTTATAAAAAGTGTCCCAAACCGTTTTTAGGAAAGTGTGACCGTAGGTCATTTTTGAACTTGTGTGAAAGGAAATTAGTGATATTTTATTTTATTTTTTTCTTAAAAAAATTGAAAAAATTAAAATTTGTGTCAAAATTAGTTTAGTTTAAATTTTTTGGTTTTTATTTTATTTTAATTTTAATTTTTAAGCCCTCGAAATATTTTATTTTTAATTAAGTTGAAGTATTGGACTTAGATTTGAAGTTTTTTTTGAGTTTGCTATCCATGGGTATTGGACCGGGTTTGGTCCAGGTATAAATAGCAGGATTCACAGCTGATAACCCTTTTACCTTCACTTTTTGTTTGCGGCCGTGAACCCCTCATCGACTCCCTCTCTCTCTCTCTCTCTCAAGTCTTGATTCGTCATTTTTTAGTGTTTATTAACCGAAATTGCTTGTTGATTTGTATAGGTACTCTCATGGCAATCACATACATGCTAAATTTAACAGGAATCAACCGTGTTTAGTGGGTTTATTGGATCAAAACATCTTGTCGCACTGTTGAAGTGTTTACGGCTGTGGAACAGTTCACAGCCGATGAAGCATTAACGACCGTCAACCCGTTTACGGCCGTGAGCACTCTTTTGACTATGAACTCATTTTTACTTAATTTCATTCAATATTAAAGCCTAATTAATTGATGAATGAGAAAAACTAAGCATAATCATTTAAATCATTTGTTTTCTTCCTAGGCTTGGTTAAGTGCAGATCAAAAATGGCTGAATTGAAGATTTCTGACATTATATTGGTCAACCCGTGCAAACACCCGACCCCCTGCAACCCGTACCCACATTATAACCCCTGTTGGTCGTAACCCATGCCCAACACCCGTACATGACCTAATATTGGTCAACTCGTGCCAACACCCGACCACCTGTAACCCATACCCATAGTATAACCCCTTTTGGTCCTAACCCATGCCCAACACCCGTGCATGACCTAATATTGATCAACCGTTCCAACACCCGACCACCTACATCCCATACACATATTATAACCCCTTTTGTTCCTAACCCATGCCCAACACCCCGTACATGACCTAATATTGGTCAACCCATGCCAACACCCGACCACCAGCAACCCATACCCACATTATAACCCCTTTTGGTCCTAACCCATGCCCAACACCCATACATGAGCTAATAATGGTCAACCCATGCCAACACCCGACCACCTGCAACCCACACCCATATTATAACCCCTTTTCGTCCTAACCCATGCCCACCACCCATACAGGATATAATATTGGTCAACCCGTGCCAAAACCCACCACCTGCAACCCATACCCATATTATAACACCTTTTGGTCCTAACCCACGCCCAACACCCGTAAATGACCTAATAGTAGTCAACGAGTGCCAACACCTGACCACCTGCAACCCATACCCATATTATAACCCCTTTTGATCCTAACCCATGCCCAACACCCGTACATGACCTAATATTGGTCAACCCGTGCCAACTCCCGACCACCTGCAACACACACCCATTTTGTAACCCCTTTTGGTCCTAACCCATGCCCAAAACCCGTACATTACCTAATATTTGTCAACACGTGCCAACCCTCGACCACCTGCAACCCATACTCATATTATAACCCTTTTTGGTCGTAACCCATGCGTAACAACCGTACAAGACCTAATGTTGGTCAACCTGTTCCAACACCCGACCACATGCAACCCATACGAATGTTATAACCCCTTTTGGTCCTAAGCCAAGCCCAACACCCGTACATGA